>NC_057862.1:582165681-582465681 GCF_019393635.1 Dromiciops gliroides
CTCACCAAAAAAAAAAAAGAGAGAGAGAGTATGTTTGTTAACCCTGTAGTACTTTATGTATGTATAAGAATAAGTAATGGGCAGCTAAGTGGTGCAGTGGATAGAGCACTGGCCCTAGATTCAGGAGGACCTGAATTCAAATCCGGCCTCAGACACTTAACACTTACTAGCTGTGTGACCCTGGGCAAGTCACTTAACCCCAATTGCCCAGCCCAAAAAAAAAAAAAAAAGAATAAATAACTCCCAACTAATATAAACATTTCAGTAGGTCCTATAAAGTCAGATTACTGTGTACAAACTTCTGACAGCTGGTATTTTATACACTGAAACTTATCTTTACACTTCTGGCTAATAATTATTCAAAGACATTTTGGAAAAGGTTATTAAGATGATGAAGAAATAGAACAGAAAATATTCTATTCTTAATGTAATATTTTTTTACTATGAAAGGAACAAATGAAAATTGATTTTTAAAAGTCAGTTTTGTTTTCTGGTCTGTCTTAAACATTTAAGGCCAAGCCCGTGCTATTCATATGCCAAAATATACCTTTCTCAAACATTTTTATTTTTCCTTTCTCACACACAGATGCTAGTATATATACTTTGCACATAAAGAGTTGATTCTAGATTTCACATAACCCAAAGCAGCAGGACACTGCTGTCTTCAGCTCACTGGAAATTGGCAGCATCTCATCTCCTGTAAACAACAGTCTGATGTCAACTCATGCAATGGTGATAAGCAGCCCAACTCTAGAAGTTTTCAGTTGGCCAAGTTGCTGAAAATTTATCATCATGCTTGATGATCTTTGGCTACACTTTACATGATTAAAAAAAAGAATAAATTAATTTTTAAAATAATCGAAAATTCTTAACTTCAGGCATAGTAGATAAAAGTTTCAAATGTAAAAGCTAATTAATTTGTGTTCTAATCCAATAAGTAATCTAATAATAATAAATAATCTAATAAATCTGTCTAGTAAGTTATTACTTTTTTGCTTCCAGATTCAGAATTGGAGCACAATTGAAACACAGGAGAGGCTAGCATTTGATTTCATAATATGGTTGATTTTGTATATTTATGTACATTTGGCATGGTTTTAGTGATTATTGCTTTATCTTTGTGTTCCCAGAACTTAGCACAATGTCTTACACAGAGTAGGCTTTTAACAAGTGCTTAGATTTGACCAGATTGTTAGTTTGTTGTACTTAACTCAAATAATGTTAATTGATCCTGAATTTATAATGCTTTTGTATTCTGTGTCTTTATTTTTGTCCACAAAGAATACAAATGTCTTTTCATTTTAAGCACAGTTTTATTATGATGATTTAATATTTATGTCTAATCAAAACATGGATGTGAATAATCTTTTGAATCTTATTTATCTTTTATTGTATTAAATCGGTGAGTAAGTTTCTGACACAGTTATAGATAACATTTGAATAAGGAATCATTCAAGCAGTGTTGTGGTAATTATTCTCTCAAAGAACTTTTCCCCCCCTAAGCATTAAGAACAGCTACCATGGCATGTTGGGTTGAAATGAAAGTATGGCTGAAATACCTATTCTGATTCAGAGACAAAATCATTTTATTACACTGATTAACAACTTATTCACATAATTATCTTGTATTCTATTGTTCAATTTGCCACTGGAAACTTATATAAACTTTAGAGAATTCTTTGCCAAAATCAGTAGTTAAAATTGAATGGTTTAAAATTAAACCATTATGTTGGTAACAGTGAAGAGGGCAAAAGAAACATGAAAAACCCCATGTTCATAGGCTAAAATCTGAATATTAACCAGGAAAAAGTTGAATATTTTCACAATTAAAATGTGTTCTTTTAATGTCTTTCTATAATAGATTAAATATTTGTTTCCTGTTTTTCAAAAAAATTTTATTTTCAATTTATGTCTCAAATTATGACAAAAGTATAATTTTCACATTAGTGCACAATGATAAATTGGTAGAATTTGGGAATAACCCCTGATGGGGGAATAATCAAAATTTGCATCATACTTTAGGCTTTTTAGTTTTGAAAGTTATATTTGTATGCACTTGAAGAATGCACATATAATCATCTGCCAATAAGTTGGTCCCTAACTTCTTTGTCACTAGAGATCTATTCTGAATTACATCTTCTAAGTCTTGGTCTCTGTGTGTTTGCCTTGCCTCTCTCTCATGCTTGGCCTACACTCTTTCCTCACCACCTCCTTCACAGAGTCTCTCTCTTCATTTTTATTTTTATTTTTATTTTTATTTTTATTTTTTTGTGGGGCAATGGGGATTGTGACTTACCCAGGGTCACACAGCTAGTAAGTATCAAGTGCCTGAGGCTGGATTTGAACTCAGGAACTCCTGAATCCAGGGCCGGTGCTTTATCCACTGGGCCACCTAGCTGCCCCCTCTTTCTTCATTTTTGATGCAACTCAAGAACCACATTGTACCTGAAGCCTTTCCTGATGCCTCCAGCTGCTAGTGACCTCCCTCCCAAACTATTTTATCATATGTTATCATGTTAACTATTTTATATTTATTTGTATTTTATCCTTGTCACATTTACTTAAATATGTGCTCATTGTCTCCCCTATTACGTGGAAGTTCCTTTGAGTTGAGATTGTTTGATTCATTATATTTATGTCACCAAAACTAAGCATCATGCATGGCACAATAGCAAGTATGTGCTTAGCAAATACTTGTTTATTTATTGGTTGGTGTATATTTAGAGACTACAAAGTAATTTTAATATTAGCTTAATAAAAGCATAATCAGGATAATAAAATGTTACCAGATGTGTTGCATTACAAAGCCAAATAAGATATATATTTTTTGATTAGTTGCTGTTTTGGATTTTCCATGTGTTTACTATTCCCACGCATAGGTTATTATGAATAATAATTTACTGTATTAGCAGTTTCTGTAATGTAATAATACATCCTTTGTTAATACCCATGCAGTATTTGATCAAAAATATCTTAACAAAACAGAAGGTAGGTTGGTAGTGAAAAAAACATTTTTGATGGAATAATTGAAAAATGAATAGAAATTTAGTATAAATATTTTTGTTTTAGTAAGAGCAGAAATTAAAATTTGGCCAGGCTTTTCGAAGTATGGCATCTTTTTTTTTTTAAAGCAAGTAATATCAAGGAAGAATAAGGGATGAGGTATATAGATTTAACCTCAACAAGGAAATCAAGTTGCTGCAATCCCAACATTTTTCTCCTCTTTATCTGAGCCACAAAAAATAAGTAACAGTAACAGCTGCTGGCCAAAGCCTTTCACTTCCTTTCTGCTGTAGGAATCTGAAAGATGGGAGTCCTGCTGAGGGGAGCCTGGCCTATGCAGTGTGCCAAGGAGAAGGGTGTGACCTTACCACCAAAAACTCACATAAAAAGAAAAGAGTGCATACCAGCATAATGCACTGCTAGATTCTTTATTTTATTGTCTGTCAACAAACCATTTGACCTGCTGAACATCTTCTGGACCTAGCAGTCACTTCTAGCTTATAGCAGTGTGCATGCATTTGTGTTTGTCAGCTTACAAGTGCTACAGCTTTTCATCACTGAATTGAGTTATCCCAACTACAAATACATTAGGAGTAAGGAAAGAGGACCCATGAGGTAGCACACCTTCCATTTGTCCTGAGATGATCGAATTCAGTTCACAGAGGCTAATTTGAAGAGCCAAGTTGAACTTCAGTTTGAACTCCCAAAGAAGCAAGTTACCTTGCTTTTTTTACAGTTCATCTTTGTCATGTGAACATATTGCAAAATAGAATTTTGACTCTTCCTGGCAGAATTTGTAGCTTTTTGTTCTAATACCACTAATCTTACTGGGAATATTCTGTTACCATAATATTTATTTTTGTTGTTTTCTTTGCCACCCTATATAACCACTTAACCTTTTTCTCTCAAATACATTTGACCAATGTATCCATATGAAACAATTCTTTTCTACATGTCTCATACTAGGAACAAAGTAATATAAATGTTTCATGAGTAGATTTAGTTTCACTTAAAGTAAGCTTTGGGGAAGAAAAGATCTATCTTTTTTACTTCACTGTGTTTTGGGGAACCTGATCCTGTCTTCTACTATATAACCCAGATTTGGTATTTTCCAATGAGTATGTGATGAACCTGTTAAGTGTCAAGAAATGCTGGCTTCTTAATTGACTTAAGTCTGATGCTAGAGGGGAAGTGTAGCTACGGTGATTTTTTTTGAAGGTATGCTGCCTTCAAGTGCTCTTAAATGAGATGTATCTCTTCACCACTGGAATTAATTGGACTTTAGAACTAGACAATGGAAATATGATAGGTGAGTTTGTGGATAGCACAAATTTAATTTCATACACGAGAAATATTTATGAAGGAGTCCTTTCTTATGTGACTTTCTATGTGAGATGAATGTCAAACATAGTCACTTTGGAATTTTGAAAAATCACCCTAAACTTCTCCCAGAATCTGAAGTATAAAAATTAGAAACAAAGCAGATTTGTAATTATAGCATTAAGTTTCACCTTAGGAATCATAGTTAGATTTTTTAACACCTTTTTTTATGGAGAAAAGCTCACACTACTAGTACCTTTTCACTATAGAACCTTAGTAATCATTTTGACTCCTTAGGATAGATTTTTCAAAAGAATTGCATAGAGAACTATTCAGATGATTTCAGGTCTTCAGTGGGAGTGTTACAGAGAAACTTTGAAAACCTTTAAGAATTTGTCCTTAATGATTTGTGCAGAGTCCAAATTAAGTTGAATTGATGGGGAATGAAGAAATAATCTGAAGTAATCGCAGGTTCCATTATGCAAAAGAGATCATTTTGCCAACAGACACAATCAGGATGCTTTTATATTCCTGATTTTCAGAATAAAAGTTTTCAGTCCCAGGAACTGCTGCTGAAGCTGCACAAGCTGTATTGTGCATCTGACAGCCTTACGTGCATGAAATGTTCCTTCTTCAAGCTCATATAAACAGAAGTAGAGTTGTGCTGTCACTTTCAAGGGGAAAAATAGCCTCTTGTAGAGCAGGTAGAGGCAGAGGCTGAGAGATTTTCCCAGAAGGAGAGGTTTTTCTTTTTTCGCATCAATTTAGAAGATTCATTCAAATCATTAGTCTTCAGATACATGTACACACTTGTCCTGGTTCTTGCCTGACTCTGTACAGGTCCTGTTTAGCTCTGTAGCCCATCTTTTTTCTTCTCCCACACCTTTTCCAACTGCTTGAACTATTGAGTTGTATTTGGTTATAATTAGGTGACCTTGTCCTCGAACCAGCCGGGGTTGGGGGGGGGGTGGGGAGGTGTGCAGGGAAGTTGAGAGAGAGAGAGGGGTATGTATTGCAGCTTTGCGGAACAATCAATGAATTGGGTCAGCTCTATAGGAAAACAAATAGTTCATTGAGAAAGAGGTCTGTTCAATATGTTTCTCCCATCACAAAGTCTCATTGCCCCAAATCAGGTCAGAAATGGTAGTAAGTTAGAAATGATTCATGTGGGGCAGCTAGCTGGTGCAGTGGATAAAGCACTAGCCCTGGATTCAGGAGGACCTGAGTTCAAATATGGCCTCAGAAACTTGACACTTACTAGTTGTGTGACCCCGGGCAAGTCACTTAACCTTCATTGTCCTGCAAAAAGAAAAAAAGGAAAAAAAAAAAAGAAATGATTTAAAGTGGCCTTCCCCTTCAACCAGCCATTTATTCTCTTATATGTTTACCACTATATGCTTTTTATTTTTGTATCCAAAGCATGGAATACCAAACTTAAATTTTTATGTCATTATACTATTATAACTACTTTTACTTCCTTTCATTTATACATTTCTAGACAGCGGGCCACATTCCCTTTTTAAGAAGTAGATGGGAGTGGGTAGGAAATTCCATAGATTTCCATCGACTCAGAAGTGACCTCACGTCCAACCCAATTACAGTTTCCTACTTAGGACTTCAGTACCGAAACATAAAATTTAAAAAGGAGCATTGCATGCCATACATTTAAAATGTCAGGCAGACAATTTAATGTATTAGTTGAAACTTGTTTTGGCACATACTCAGCATTGATGTGTTTATCTTGATAATTTTAATACTGCATTAACCATAGATAAAATAATCTGCTTTCTAGAAAGGTCCTAGGTGATAAATTCTAGAAGGCGGAAGCCTACTACTGATCTTTTGTTTTGTTTTATTTTGGGAGACTGGATCTCTTGAACTCACATAGGCTAAAAGTACACTGGCCATTCATGGGGCTGATCCTAATGTTGATTGGTATGGAAACTTTAACCTGCTCAATTTTTCCAGTCTGGTCCAGTTTACCCCTTCTTATGCAGTTTGATGTCCCTTTGCTCCTGAGGGCTCACCATATTAGTGCCAGACTTGGTGCAGAAACCTGATCAGCTTTAGCCCTTTTGTTACCCAGAACTCCTAAACTCAAATAATCCACCTGTAGCAGGTATTATGGGCATGGGCCATCAGGCCCAGCCTGTAAAGTCTGCTTCATTTTGCACAGGATTTCCTTTTTACTGAGAAATATTGAAATGTTGTGGATATGGAAACTTTCTAAAGCTGCTTTTAGTTCTTTATTAAAACAAAACATTAACACAGTATTTATGAATGTTTTCATTAAAATTTTTTTAGCAAGGTGAAGAGTCTGATTCACCATTCCTGATCATCTTCCTGTTTACCATATGAAGGAATCCGTTAGGAAATTAAATTATTTTAGCCTTAGGTAAAAATGATAGCTCACTGCCATTTATAAGTCAGGGAAGGACTAAGGTCTTCTATTTTTTTTTTAATCTTACTAGTTAGCTGTCAACAGTCAAAGGAATGATTCCTGTTGAAACACTTGAATCTCCTGCCCCTATCTCCAATTACATTGAGAGATGACAGATGGAGGCATAACAGCAGTAGCACAGAAGGGTTGCTGAATAGGACATGAACAAAGCAGAACCAAAAGTCTACTGAGATGGAGGAATATATGTAATGACTGCAAGGATTGTCAGTCTTGTTAGCCATGTAAAAGTGTATTTAGAAGGACAAAGCTTCCTCCTGCTCCCGGCCCTAGTTTCTCATCTCTCACATAAGGGAGCTAGACTAGATGATCTCTGAAGCACCTTCTGGTTGTCAAGCCTATACACCTCCCCTCCATTTTGTATGTGTGTCTCATTCTTCAGGTATTCTCCATTTGCCCTACGCTATGTCAGAAAGACAAATGCATTCCTCTATTAGCAACACTCAGGAGGGCAGCAGGATCATAATTATCCTAAAAAATCTTAGACTTGGAGTTAATAATCAGAAAAGGACAAAAATATACACATATGTAACATTAAAATCATCTGACTGTACTTGTAATTAGTGACTCCTCTAGTTTTCTGTGGTCGTAACTGAGCACACAGGTGTGTATCCTATGCTACTAATTATATCCTTCAACATGTACTTAGGAATCATCGGGAGAACAGAATACATTTCTTCACCTTTTATTAGCTTGTATAGATGACCAAAAGTGTTGAAGTTGGAATGCAGATAAAACATATTATCTCTCAGCTGTGCTTGATCTTTATAAAATTAAGGAGATGGTGTGACTTCTGTAATTCCTTTGCCCCAGATCCACACACAAAAAATTATCTATGTTACTATATGTATTATAAGAAAAAATATTCCAATGTAGTTGCAATTTGTTTAAATGAGTATTATATAGTTCACAAATTTCTATATAATGGCATGCTCTTAAATACTTTTGAATCAAACGGATGTACAAATCATTCACTTTAAAAGAAGGAAGTAGCAAGGTCCAGATCCCATGCTTCTCTAATGCACATGTCCTCTTCACTGCTCTGCCACCCAAGTGGTCCATATATGTAATCTTTCCCCAAGAAGGACACTGTTCAGGAAATCTTTTTCTCTAGAAACCAGGCCCATGAAGTCTTGAAGTAACGGTGATTCATGAGGGACCCCCCCTCTACCCTGCCTCAAGGGATCATGATGCCTAGGAACTTTAAAATCTCCTTTCTTCTCTGGTTTAGTTGGCAAGCAAATGTCTGCTTCTTCAGGAGCTCTTTTCAGTGCCTGGGCTGCTGCCATCTCATGGTCCAGGAATGCCAACCTTCAGGAATTCTCTTAGGTCTCATGACAAGCAAACCATGGACCATCATATATTTGTGCTGCCCCAAGGCAGCCAGTGTGTAGTTCTTAAGGGGTTAGAGATAATATATTTGCATGGGGCTCAGACTCCATTCCTCCAGCCCCTAAGAAAATAGACCTTCTTGTGTGATCTCTCCTTTGAGAAAGGAAAGGAATCTAAAAATGACTGCAGCCTGCCTGGTCTTACAGGCTGTAGCAAAGTGGAACTGCCTCTTGAAATAGTTTACAACCATCTTCAAGGAAGCTTCCATCATTGGAAACAGATTCTAATCACAGCATCGTAGATCTAGAACTGGAAGGAACCTCAGCTCAGATATCATCTGATTCCATTCCCTCATTTTACAGATGAGGTCCAAGAAAGCCTTTGCAGCCTACAAAAGTCACATAGTAAATACGCATCAGAAGCAGCTGAACCCAAGTTCTCTTGGCTTGTGAATTAGTGCACTTTCCATTGTACTATACTTCCTCTCAGTGATGTGGGAATTGGGAATAGACTATTGCATACAAAGGTATTCTCTTGATTAGTTGTGTGTGTGTGTGTGTGTGTGTGTCTTTTAATAAGTCAGGATTGAATTGGGAAATAACTGTGGTATAAAAAATAAAAGGCATCAATAAAATTCCAAAAAAAAAAATCCTTAGGCTGGCCCTGTCCCTATTAAAGGGGAAAGAAACCCTTTCATAGCCTTTCATAACCTGGCCTCTTCCTGCCTTTTCAGTATTCTTACAACTTAGTGCTCTCCATATATTCTGCATGCCAGTGACCCTGACCTCCTTGCTGCTCCTCAGAGAAGACATGCCATCTCCCATCTCTTGGCATTTTCACTGACTGTTCTCCATGCCTGGAATTCTCTCCTTCATTTCCATCTCTTGACTTGTCTGGCTTCAAGTCTTAGTTCAAGTTTGACCTTCTGTAAGAAAGTTTTCCTACTCCTTCTGACTTTTTGTGTCTTCCCTGAGGCAATCTCCAATTTATCATATGTGTGTATGTCTTATTAGCATGTAGTTGTCTGCTATTGTCTCCACTATTACACTGTGAGTTCCTTAAGAGAAGGCACTGGTTTTTGCCTTTCTTTTATCCCCAGCACTTTGCACAGTGCCTGGCACATAGTAGGTACCTCTTGTTGACTGACTTTTCCCTTGATCTCCTCTTACCTCCTACATTTTAGTTCCTGCCTACAGGAAAGTATTTTTTTTTCTTTCCAAATTTATTTATTTATTTTGGAATATAACATCACAGAATCCCAATAGACCTCAGAAACCATTAGGTTTAACATGTACCTGAACAAAAATTCTTTGTACATCATATGCAACATATGATCAGCTGTCCTTTCCTTGAAGACCTCAAGTGAGGAGGAAACCAATTACTTCTCAAGGTAGTCTATTAAACTTCTAGATAGGTCTAAATGTTCAATACATCAAACTTGAATTTGATTCTTTGTAGCTTCTACCCATCACTCCTAACCCCTGTCCTGGTGGGGCCAAGCAGAATAAATCTAATCCATTTTCCATGTGACAGCTCTTCAGACACTTGATGAAAGCTTTCATTGCTCTTCATCCCTTTTTTCTTTTTTTGTACATGAAACCACAAATCTTTCTTACATACCTACATTTGCATACATACATTCATTCTTACATACATTTCATTTTTGAAAGATTATAATAAATCCATGTTCATTTAATCACGATCCTACTCATCTTTCTAAACTTCTTGTTCTCTTCCATGAATTTTTTTAATAATGGTACAATGGGCAGCTAGGTGGCACAGTGGATAGAGCACTGGCCCTGGAGTCAGGAGGACCTGAGTTCAAATCCGTCCTCAGAGACTTAACACTCACTAGCTGTGTGACCCTGGGCAAGTCACTTAACCCTAATTGCCCTGCCAAAAAAAAAAATGGTACAATGATCCTCTTTTTCCCCTTTCTTTTCTATCACAAATCTCTTCTTCCCTTCTTGTCACATACCACTCCCCCCACCCCCGCCGCAATTTAAAAATAGAAACCCTTCACTGAAACAAATATAGACAGTAAAAAAACAAAAATAAAAAACTATCCACATATTGGCCATGTCCAAAATGTTTATTTGAATTTGCCTCTTGAATTCTCCCTCCCTCCCCTCTATCCCATTGTCTTCTCACATCCGGACTAAATATTCTTAGTGCTTCAACACAGGTATATGGCATGAGCACAAGACCTTGAAATGAAACGTTCTGGTTGCTTTCCTGTGGACACTCTCCAGCTTATCTATGTTGTTCCTCATATGTATATCCCAGAACTGAATACAATAATCCAAATTGTGATCTGACCCAAGCAGAATGCAGCAGAACTATTAACCTACCCAGTCCTGAAGAATATGCTTATCTTAATGTAGCCTAAGACAACATTAGCTTTATTGGTTGCCAGTTCACACTGTTTATTCATAGAGAGCTTGCAATTTACTTAAAAACTACAGATCTTTTTCAGAAAAAGTGCTGCCCAGTCCTGCCTCCCTTATCTTGTACTTGTGAAGATGATATTTTAAGTCTAAGATTTTGCATTTGTCTCTATTACGTTTCAAATCATTCTATTTGCCCCAGCGTCCTGATAGTCTATCAGGATCTTTTTGAATCCTTACTATCATCCATGTGTTAACTCTCCCTCTTAGCTTTGTATCATCTGCACATTTGCTAAGCATTCTCCCTATTCCATTAAGTCCTTGATAAAATTGTTAAGCACAGAGCCACATACTTATCCCTGGGGTATTCTGCTGGTGACCTCCTTTTAAGTGACATCAATTTGTTAATTAACTGTTCTTTGAATCTGGCCATTCGAACAATTCTGAAATCCCCCTAACTGTACCATTCTTTTCCACTCCAATAATATGAAAGACTAGCAAATACTTCTCTAAAATTCAAAGTAAACTATATCTAAAGCATTCCCTTGAGCTACCAGTTTATTAAACTTATCAAAAAAGGAAATTAGGTTAGTCTGGCATTATTTGTTTTGATTTTAACCATGTTAGTACTTTGTGATCACTACTTCCATTTTCTGAATGTTTACTAACCCTTTAATTCTAAAATTTTGACAAGAATCTAAGCCAACTCCCCTGCCTTACTTATTCATAAGTTGAGGATGATTTCTTTATGCAGAGGATCCATAAATGCATGTATATGGTTTCTTACTGACTGAAAAGAGAGAACTACATATGCATAAATTGGGAGGCAACATGGTATAATGGGAAGAGTACTAGAAATGGTGGAAGAAGAACTGATCTTGAGGCTTGATTCTGTCTCTTCCTTGCTTTTGCCCATCACTTAATTTCAGCGAGGTTTTTTCCTCACTGTATTCAAAAATGAAGACAATTATATTTACCTTATCTGCCTCATGTAGTTGCTGCTATATGTTAAAAAACTATTATTTTTACATATGTCCTCCTACATAAAAATAATCATAAGTTAGTAGTAACTGAGTTGAAAGAGACTGCAGAAACCATTAACTAGAATCTCCTATACAATATCCTTGATAGGTAGTCATCTAACCTAGACACATTTCATAATTTTGTATTCTGCCAGTCTTCTACCCTGTTGAGATCTTTAGGTATCTTGCCTCTGTCATTTAGTCCAGGAGTTGGCAAACTATGGGGCTTGAAGGCCAAAGCAAAGAATGGTTTTTACATTTTAAGATTTTTTTAAAAAACACATTAAAAATATAAAAAACATTCTTAGCTCACCAGCCCATAATAAAAGTGGTGGAGAGAATACTTTGTGAACTTTTAAAATCTATTAGCTATCCTACTTTTTGTCTGTAGATTTGATGACCATGTTATCATTCATTTCTTGTAATATGATGATAAATGCCAAATAGAACAGAGGCAAGAACAAATCTTAGGGATAACAAACTAAAGATATTCCTTGAGGTTGCCATTATTTACCACCTTTTGAGTCTGGCCATTCAGTCAATTCCAAATCCACTTGACACTACTGTCATTTATCCTGCACTTCACCATCTTATTTATAAAGGTTTTATGAGAAATTTTGCTGAAAACTTTAGTTAAATTCAGATTTGCAATGTCCATGAATTTCTTCTGATTTTTCCACTTAAGTAACTGTCAAATAAGGAATCTCATGGGCTATTCTTGATGAACACATGCCAACTCTTAGTGATATCTGCTTCCTTTTCTAAGTGGTCATGCTATCCCTTTAATATTATGTTCTTGAATCATATCAGACATTGAAATCGAGTTCACTGGCCTGTGATTTTGAAAAAAAATAACCATCTTCCTCTTATAAAAAATCGAACTAATATTTGCCCTTTATTCCTAGAGTACCTCTTCCACATGGAGGCAGGTAGGTGGCACAATGTGTACTGTGAATTCAAAAAGACCTAACTTCAAATCTGGCCTGAGACACTTACTAGCCATGTGACCCTGGGTAAACCACTTAACCTCTATTTGCCTTAAGTTTTCTCTTCTCTAAAATGAGGATAATAATAGCACCTACCTCACTGTGTTGTTTTGAGGATCAAATGGGATAATATTTGCAAAGTGTTTAGCATAGTGCCTAGCACATAGTAGGCACTAAATACATGCTTATTTCCTTCCTTCCTTCCCATTCTCCATGATTAAAAAAAAAATGACCAACAGAGGCTAAGCAGTCACATCTGCCCATTCCTTCAGTGCTCTGAGATTCTTTTCAATTAAAAAAATATTTATTAAGTGTTTGCTATGTGCAAAGCATTGTGCTAGGTGCTAAAGACAAAAACAAAATAACCCCTGTGCTCAAGGAGTTTAAATTTAGACCGAGGAGAAGATAGCAGGCTCACAGATAAATAAATACAAAGTTTATGCAAAATAAATACAGAGTAATTTTTTTGAGGGGAAGGGGATGGTGGAGAGAACTATTGATCAGGAAAGGCCTTTTATAGGGATTTCAAGAGGTGGGAGTGAGGAAAGATGATATTCCAAGCATGGGGCAGAGGCACTGAGTTGAGATAATGGATTGTCATGTTTTGGGAACAGCAGGTAGACTGGAGTAATATGGAATGACCCTGGAAAGGTAGTGTGGAACCAGCTTCCTAAAAGAAGTAGGGAAGCACTTGAATGGGAAAATGACAGGGTCAGATCTGTGCTTTAGGAAATTATTTTGGAAGTTGAGTGAAGGTTGGATTGGAGAAAGGTAAAACTGAAGTCAGGAACACCAAATACACCATTGTAGTGGTCCAAGTAAGAGGTGCTGAGGGCCTGAACTGGGATGTGTAGAAGAGGATAAATGAGAGAGCTGGTGTGCAGTTAAAATTGACAAGACCTTGCAAATAATTGGATATGGAAATTGAAGAAGAGGAAAGAATCAAAGATATTTCTCCTCCTCCTCCCCCTTCCCAAGGTTGTGAACATGGGTCTACTTAGAAGGATGGTGGTGCTTTCAACAAAATTGTGATATTTGAAGGAGTTATGGGGAAATGATAATAAAGGCTATTTTTCACATGTTCAGTTTGAGATACTGTTGGAATGGAGTTTAGGATATTAGGTCTGGATATACAGATTTGGGGGTCACCATTGTCATTGAACTCATGAGAATTGATGAGATCACCAAAAGAGAGGCTGAATCAAGGGAAGAGGAGATGACTTAGGACAAAGCCTTGTGAGCTAGCCACTCTACAGTTAGTGAATGGGATCTGTATGGCGATACATCAAAGAAGGCTAAGAAAAGTAGTTGGACCAGATGGGAGAACCAGGAGAGAGCAGAATAACAATCCAGGGAGCAGAGAATATCCAGGAAGGGGTGATCAGCAATGTGAAGGGCTGCAGAGAGGTCAAGTGCAGAGTTGAGTACTAGGAAAAATCCATTGAATTTAGCAATTAATAGATTATTTATGACCTTGAAGTGAGCAATTTCAGTTGAGTTACTAGGTTGGAAGCCAGAGTGCATAAGACTGAGAAGTGATTGAGAGGAGAGGAATGTGGAGGAAAGGAGTTTAGGCAACTTTCTTGGAAACTGGCCTATGAAAGGGAAGCAAGATATAGGGAGAGCTTTAGCTTCAGGGGATGGTGGGATAAAATAAAGGCTTTTTTAAAAAAGGATTTAGGAGACTTTTGCATGTCTTTAGGTAAGAGAGAAAAAAACAGTGGATAAGTAGAGATTGAATATTAGAAAAGATAGTTATATAGATAGTTGAAGAAGAATGCTCTAGAAGGAGACAGTGGTTGGGATTAAGGTTACAAGTGGAGGGACTGGGTTTGGTAAGAGGGAATACCTTTTCATCAGAGGCTGGAACAAAGGAGGAAAGAATAGGAGATAATGGTGAGGGGTGTTGAGGTATAGACTAGAGTAGAACAAGGATTTGATAATAAGTTGCCTTTATTTTTCCAGTAAGTTAAGAAGCTTAGTCCTCTTCCTAAGAGGAAAGGGGAAAGAAGTGGTGTAGGTTTTCAAAGGAATAACCCATTTACTTTTAGACTCATAAAGATAGAGGATAGTAAAGCACATATTATGTAGACTGAATTTTTCAACTAGATGCATTAATTTTATCTTCAGGATGGCCGCCCTCAAGTCCCTTTTTATTTCCCCTTTACCATGTGCAAATATGGTAAGACTTGTACATGGTTATTTGTAATCAGTCACAAATATTTATTAAGTGCTACTATGTGCCAGATACAAAATCAAACAACAGTCCTGGCTTTCAAGGAGCTTACTGTCTAATGGAGTAGGCAACACACAGAAAGAAGCTGAAGAGGGGAAGAGGCAGCTGTGCCTTGGTCCAGACCATAATGGGGAAGTGCAAAGAAGTATCCACTTAACATAATAGATTTGGATGCTATCTTCTCTCTTGAATCATACAAAACTACTGTGGTCCTTTCCAATTCCTAAAGAGATTACCTTTCTTCCTCTCTCAAATTAGGGTAATATGAACTACTCATTTAACCTTTGCTGAAATCTTATAGAACTTCCCTTTGAGCTTCAAAAAGCTTTGCTTTAGTAATAAAGGGTTAAGTGATTGGTAGTCAGTACTTTTGGGGCTTTTTACTCTCTTTTTACTATAGTCTTCCAAGAGATATTTTGACCACAATATGACTAAAGGTGAAATGCCTGACTAGGAAGTAGCTTTCATAGGGAATGGTTTTCCAAGACCAAACCAACTTTTATCTTTAATGCTGTGCAAGAAAGATATCTTTACTACCTGTGCATAAGTCAGTCTTCTGCATATAATTAGCTTAGAAGAGATTATATTTATTTTCTAAATATTCAGAAATAGGTTAACATATTTTAAAGGGCAGAGGTTCTTAGATAATTTCCCCTTGCTCCTTTCTCACAAACCCAAATTTAATTCTCAAGGATTTCATAGTATCCTTGCGTGTCCTTTTATCTCTGCTTCCCCAAATAAAGAATCTTGCCTACATATTTTGTTTTTGTCAAACTCTAGACATATCAATGTACTAAACAAAACTCCAAGTATCTCCCAGCAATTTATAAGCTTTTTAATCTACAGATATATTAGATCATAAAAACAAGGATCTAAAGCTGGAAGAGACCTCATAGATCATCTAGGTTCAATCCTTCTGTTTTAGAGATAGGTTAACTGAGGCCCAGGGAAGTAAAAATAATCTGCCCAAGGTCACACTATCTGAGTCAAGATTTGAACCCAAGTCCTCTGACTTCAAAGCCAGTGTTCTTTCTACTGAAATTGGTCAGATTTTCCTTATTTACTTTGATTATCAGTTTTCTTAACATAGTTTATTTAAAAAAAAAAAGGAAATGAATGAAAATACTTGTGTATCTAATCATTCATTTCATGGATATGTAAGTGAAGCAATCCATGGGCTCTGGTTAGCCTTTTATTCCATGATTCTTATTAGAATCTTTCTCAAGATTATAAATAACTATTAAAAAAAAAAACCTAACAACAGGTTGTGAGGTGATGCTTTCAAGTTGTTGGCCCTCTGACATTTGAGCCCCTCTGATGGAAACAAAGTTAGCTCCAGAAAGTGCTGTGCCTTAACTTTATGTGGTATACTTGATTCTTTGTACCTCAGTTTTCCACATATCTTGCCAAATTGTATTTCCTGACCATGACCTTGTAATTCATTGTTTCTCTCTCTCTCTCCCTCTCTCTCTCTCTCTCTCTCATTCCCTCTCTTTCTCCTTCCTAATTCATAGTAGCACTATACTGGGCAATTCCTACTGGTATAGCCCACTCCTCATAATTTAACGACAGTAGTAAATACTAGTTATTGGTTATATAAATATAATCTTTTCCATCAAAATTGTAAATCTAGGTGATGAGAAAGATGATAGTGTCCTCAACAAAATTGAGGAGAATTTAGAAGTATCACTCTTCCAAAGGGTGGGAAATATTAATAAATACTATTTTTATATCTAACTTTGAGGTGCATATAGGACATTTAGGTGGGGATCCCCAGTAGGAAAGCAGTGTATGATTAAAGTTTAGGAGATATGGGCTATATAGATTGATAGATTAATTGATTTATGAGTCTTTGGGATGTTGGAGATGTTTATGGATTTAGGATAAACAACTGGTTGAATATGGAAATTGAGGAAGAGGTCAGGGGCAAGGTCAACTCCAAGTTTGTGAACCTATTTAATTGGAAGGATGGTGATGATCTCAACTTTTTGAGTAAAAAAAAAGGTTTTGGGGAAAATGTGTTCCATTTTTGACAGGTTTAGTTAGTATCCTTTTTGGATACTTTTCTCTTCCCTCAGCTTTCATGACATTGTTTTCTCCTGGTTCTTTTCCTTCTCAATCTTGATTAATAGGTCATGGTATAGGTCATGACACTGATAAAAGTTCTTGAGAACAGTTGGGCAGACTACAGATTGAGAGCCAAATGCATCCTGCCACCTGTTTTGTAATGGCCCTAAGAACCAAAATGGCCCAAAACTCTAGAGACAAGAGGGGGAGCAAAAGTTCTTTACAAATAGCATCTCATTAAATAACAACACCCCTGTTTTATTATTCACATTTTACAAATGAGGAAACTAAGGCTCAGGGAGTTAACGTGACTTGCTCATGGCCACACAACTAGTCAGTAGTAAAACTAGAATTCTGACTCCTAATTCAATGATCTTGCCTCTATACCATGATTGTCTCTTAAACCTGTCTGGCTCTAGATGCTTTATCTACAAAATTATAATACTTAACCTAAATAAGCCATACTTATCATCTCCTTATTATAAAAAAGCATTTGATTTGGTAAAGCAACATGCCTGTTTAAAGCCTCTTTTCCAAAAAGGTGGCTCCCATGTACAACAAAAGGATTATACCTTGAAAGGTGTAATCATTAATATTAGGCAAGACACAAAACATAGAGACATATACTTACCAAAGGTGTTCACTGCTGTTTTTAGGAGATACAGCACAGGGTCCAAGTTGAGGAGATACCCTGTAAATGGTAAAGTCCTCAAGTGCTTGTTACATCAAGCCATCAACTTTTACAGAACCTTCTATTTTTTTTAATCTTTTAAAAAAATTTATTTTATTATTTTCCAGTTACATATTACATATAAGGATAATTTTCAACATTTGTTTACACTGGATTTTTAGTTCCAAATTTTTCTTTTCTTCCCCCCTTCCCTCCCTCCTCCCCAAGATGGAAAGCAGTCTGATATAGGATGTATATGTACAGTCACATCAGACATATTTCTACATTAGTCATCTTGTGAAAGAAGAATCAGCACAAAGGAAAAACCTCAAACAAGAAGGAAAAAAAACTGTCCAAAAGCAGAAATAGTATGATTCAATCTGCATTCATAATTCACAGTTCTTTTTTCTGGATGTTGAGAATATTTTCTATCACGAGTTCTTTGAAACTGTTTTAGATTGTTGCACTGCTGAGAAGAGCCAAATCTATCCCCATTGTTCATCACACAATGTTGCTATTACTGTGTACATGTTCTCCTGGTTCTGCTCCTCTCTGTCAGCATCAGTTCATGTAAGTCCTTCCAGGTTTCTCTGAACTCCTCCTCCTCATTGTTTCTTACAGCACAATAGTATTCCATTACATTCATATACCACAATTTGTTTAGCTATTCCCCTATTGATGGCCATTCCCTCGATTTCCAATTCTTTGCCACCACAAAGAGAGCTGCTATAAATATTTTTGTACATGTGGGTCCTTTTCCCTTTTCTATGGTCTCTTTGGGATACAGACTGTTTTGTTTTGTTTTGTTTTGTTTTTTGGCAGGGCAATGAGGGTTAAGTGACTTGCCCAGGGTCACAGCTAGGAAGTGTCAAGTGTCTGAGGCTGGATTTGAACTCAGGTCCTCCTGACTCCAGGGCCGGTGCTCTATCTACTGCACCACCTAGCTGCCCCCTGGGATACAGACTTAGCAGTGGTACCACTGGGTCAAAGGGTATGAACAGTCCCATAGCCCTTTGGGCATAGTTCCAAAAGAACCTTCTAGGAAAAAAACAAAACTGTCCACACAGGAAACAGTAAGCAGACAAGGAGGGTCTGTTGTATAGATCTGTACAGCTTGTTCTTCAGGAGGGACAAACAATTCAAATGGAGAGTGATTTGGGCTCAGAATTAAACATGTAGAAGAGAGCAGGCTAACGAGCAGGATGATTTCAGAAAAATCTGGACTTATATGAACTGATGCAAAGTAAAGTGAGCAGAACCAGGAGAATTTTGTATACAGTGATGAACAACTATGAATGACTTAGCTATTCTCAGCAATACAAGACAATCCCCAAGGACTCATAATAAAAAATGCTGTCTCTAGAGAAAGAATTGATTGTGTCTGAGTACAGACCAATTAGTGCTTTCCCTCCCTTCCCTTCCCTTCCTTTTCTTCTCTCTCTCTTTCTCTCTCTCTCTCTCTCCTTCCCTCCCTCCCTCCCTCACCCCACTCTCTTTCTCCCCCTCCCTCCCTTCCTTTCTTTGAGTTTTCTTCAACAAAATGACTAATATGGAAAAATATTACATGATCGCACATATATAACCTATATCAGATTGTTTACCATCCCAGGGAGGGGAGGAAAAGATAGAATGTGGAACTCAAAACTTTTTTTTGAAAAAGTTTAAAATTGTTTTTATATGTAATTGGGGAAAAATAAAATATGGGAGGGAGGGGAGGGAGGGGAGGGAGGGGGAGAGAGAGAGAGAGAGAGAGAGAGAGAGAGAGAGAGAGAGAGAGAGAGAGAGAGCAAGAGAGCGAGCGAGCATGAGAACAGGCTGAATTGCCAATAGGAAATTGCAGAGCTTCTTTAATGATCTCAGACTGCTCCTGGAAACACAGAATGATTCCCCCCCCCCAATAGCAGCATTTTTCTTCTTATGTTATATGGCTACAAATCATATGATGCTAGTTTCCAAAGAATTCATAAGTATAACTCATTACCCCCAAAACAGCAATAAAACAAGCCCTGGAGCAGCAAAACCCACAAAAAGACAGCTGAGATTATTTTCCAGATTAAAGGGGGCCGTACTGGACTACGAGCAGAATCCAACCCCGTGATTGTGCTGACACAGACCCCAAACACACTGCATAAGGGAAACTTGCCCCCAACCTCCGAATCAGCTTCAGCACCAGTGTCTTCTGGAACTAAGCTTACTGTCAGGCAAGAGGGCTAAACGGCTAACCCAGGGGGTGGGAAATACAGGGATGTCTGTGGGACCTCAGGAGGAATTCAGATATCCCACCCCAGCAGGGAATCAAAAGTTGCTTCTTTACAATTTTCTTTGCAAGTAGTGGATTTGAAATACTTTTGTCATTTTCAGTGGTGCCTTACTCGTCATGACCCCTTTTGGGGTATTCTTGGCAAAGATACTAGAGTGGTTTGCCATTTCCTTCTCCAACTCATTTTATAGATGAGAAAACTGAGGCAGAATTAAGTGACTTGCCCAGGGTCATACAAGCTAGCGTTTGAGGCCATATTTGGACTCAGGTCTTCATGATTCCAAGCCCTGCATTCTATCCACTGCACTAGCTAGCTGCCCCCTTGAAACACTTAGAAAAAGCTTAATAAATGCATGTGATTGATTGATTACCTTTACCTGGCTAATGCATGGAATAACAGTAATCCTGACAAAAAATAATATGTTAGTCATCATTTATTTTATTTACATGCCCAAAATTAGGTCTGGTCCATTTTTTTAAAAGAATATAAACCTATGAGACTCTGCCAATTTGTGAATATGAATTTGCTATTAGAATTCTATTTCTGAATCTTCAAGGAATGGAAAGATATGCCCTATTCTAAAGTCCTTATAGCTTAGCATTTTTGTCATGTTTAAATATGGAAACAGTTGAATATATTGGCCTGCCTTAGCCATGTTTCACTTTACTCCCTGACCAGAGCCGCCTAGACTAGAAACCATGTCACGGGGTCCTTTACTCTTTCAGCTCCAGAGTGCCCATCCCAGGGACTCCATTGCCCTGATTTGTAAGTGTCTCAACTGGCCCAACTTACAGGTTGGTTCCTGCCATTGTTCACTTTTCTTCCCACATATCTTCTTGTGATACAATACCCTCTGGACCTCCTCTTTCCTCTTTCCGGTGCTGGAAGCATAAAAAGCATTATTCATATCTCTAGTGGAAATGATATGTCAATCTACTATGGCTCCACCCACCAGCCCTGTAACTTTCCCTGCCCAAAATACTACTACCTCCTTGGCCACCACTCCTTTGCATGTTATTTCCTTTTGTTAGAATCAAGATCCTTGAAGGCAGAGTCTACCTATGCTTTGTATATGTATCTCTAATTTAGGACATAATACTCGTGCCTAACAAGTGCTTTTGAATTCATTCATTCATTCAGATTAGGGTCTGGTAGATCATTTATAGGCAAGTTTTATATTGTTAGCAAGAAGGAGTTCTTTTATGGTTTGTTTGGTTTTTTAATTAGCTTGCTTGAAAGGGAGCATTCATAATAACCAAATCATGGTCCTTATAAAAACTACAAGGCGGATAACTGATTTTAAAATGTAGTTAAGTTCTGGTGGATATAAATTTCATTTCGAACAAGGGCATTTCCTGGAAAACTTCCATTGCAGCTGATAGTGATACATTTTGTTTACAGGGTTGTTTTAGTCGCAGGGATGTGATGAGGGCCAACTGGATTTGTTAATAATTGGCAACTGTGTATTAAATTATGAATTTTAAGACAGAAACTATGCAAGCAGTGAGGAGCAGAATGGCATCTAGGGGGTTCATGAAGTATGAAGAACGGTTAGGAACGAAGCACAGGGAAAGCAGCTTAGTCTGTGTATTTGGTATAGTGGAAAGAGCAATCACTATCTGGGTGACCTTGAGCCAATCACTTCAACTCTTAGGGAATTAGGAGTTTTCATCTTTAAAATGAGCTTTGTGATTATTAAAGGTACTTTCTAATATGTTATGATCTTTGGAAGCAGAATCTGACTAAAGCAGAAGTGAGATAGTACCACTCTACATAACCTTAGGCAGCAGCAAATTCTTCACTTCTTTTTTCCACTTGCCTTTTTTTTCCTGTGAATTCTCATCCCTTTGATGATTAATAGTTATTATAAACACATTGATTTTGTACAGCAAACCCATCATCCAATAAGCCACTCCAGTTTTATTCTAAAAACAAAATGCTTTTTGCCTTTGATTAAAAATTATAAATTACTATTTCAAACTTCAAAAAGACATTGATTAATACCTTAAGCACTTTGAAGGACTTGTACTTTAAAAAGTAAACTTTATAAAGTACAGTTAACACTTAGATATGTTCCATTCTACTTTTTAAAATTTTTAATTCATTATTATTAGTATCTTAGTCTGGACCTATGTGGAACTTTTCATGTGGAAATTCCATCTACCAATGCAGAGAAGCAACTATTAATTTAGAGCAGGGGTTGGCAAAGGTTTTCTGTAAAGGGCCAGATGATAAATATTTAGGTTTGTGGGCCAAAAGGAAAAATTGAGGATATTATGTAGGCCCTTACATAACAAGGGGTAGCTAGGTGGTACAATGGATAGAGTGCCAGGATTGGAGTCAGACCTCAGTTCAAATCCAGTCCCAGACACTAGCTTGTATGACCCTATGCAAGTCAGTCAGCCCTGTATGCCTTAATTTCCTCATCTTTAAAATGGGTTGGAGAAGGAAATGGCAAACCACTCCAGTATCTTTGCCAAGAAAACCCTATATGGAGTCATAGTCAGACATTACTGAAAATGATTAAACAACAACCATATAACAAGAGAGAAAACTAATTTCACACATTTTTAACTGATAAAATTGAAAATATAATAATAACTGAATACAATTTTTGTGATACAGATCTACTAATGAGAAGAATGAAATTTGTTTTTGGGGAATAATATTTCACTTAATATGAGGTTCAAAAGTAGTATTCCCTATTATCAAAATTCTCATGTAAACAGTCTTTTGCCTTGTAATTTTAGGTTGAATTTATTAATAAACATCAATTCCGTGGCAAAAACTAATTTCCAAAGCGATTCAGTATAATAGTGCTTAGTGGCACTTATTGAGTGCCCTTTCTCAGTCAGGAAAATTTTGGTTTGGGCCCCGAGCTCAAAAAATTTGTAATAATTTTTTTTCCTCTTCTTGTTTTGGTATGATAGGTGTGCACTGATAGTTTTTAAAAATGTTACAACATGGAGAGATGAGTGGCACTCAGAATTGCTATTGAATTATAACTGAGTCACTGCAATTTGTAATGAGTGCACTGAGAGCAATAGTTTGAAGTGATGAGAGTATTCCACTCGGTTCTAGAATGAAAGTAGCCATAGACAATATGTAAATGAATGAGTGTGGCTGTGTTGTAATAAAGTTTTATTTATGGATAATTAAATTCAAATTCCTATAATTTTCACGATACAAAAATTTTTAAATGTAAAAACAATTCTTGCTCACAAATTGGAAGGCCAAATTTGACCCTGGATCTGTAGCTTGTTGGTCTTTGATTTAGGGTCTTAAGAGTGGCTTGGGGTATTGAGAAGACTTGTCTATGGTCATGTAACTAATTTGCGTGAGAAGTGGACTTGAACTGAGATCTTCCTCATTTTAAGTCTGGTTTTCTCTTATGCCTGCTCTCACTGAAAAACTTGAAATATGCTACTTACCATATTTTTTAGTCTAATCCATAATCCATTGAATCATAAATACCTTCTAAATTAAGTTAAACTAGTTTGTTTTTTATAATAGCAAGGAAAGAACTATAATGGTTTCTAAAGAATTACAAATGAATATAATATAGGGGGCAGTGGAGAGGTCCATTGTGTGTGAGAGTAGGTCCAGATACTCAGTGAAGAATTACAAAGACTGACAAGATAGAAGGACCCAGAAAAGCAGGAACATAGTGAACCCGAGGCTCAACCACTCTACCCAAAAGCATGGAGCATGGTTCAAGAGCAAAGCCCCAATTTAGGAACTAAAGCTGGAGGGATGTGAAAGCCAAAGCAGACAATGACCATTTTAAAATTTTTTATAGATCTACAAATCCCTAAAAAGGAGAACGTAACTCTATAACAATGACAAGTAAAGACTCAAAGGAAAAAAATGTATTTTCTTGAAGAACTACATAAATTACTAGAAGAAATAAAGATATAAAGCAAAATATAAAAGCTCAAATGGAAAAATTTGAAAGGAGAATAAATAGCTTAGAACACAAAATGGTCAAACTTACCCAAATAACAGACTCCTTGAAAACTCGGGCCAAACAGGGATCAGTAATCCCATAAGAGCAAGATATATTCAAATAACATCAAAGATTGAATAATAGAAGACAATGTGAGGTATTTGATATCAGAAATAACTAGTTGATTTGGAAAATAGGACAAGAAGAGATCATTTCAGAACCATTAGACTCCCTAAAAACCACAATTTCTTAAAAAAGCCTGGACATTATATTTTAAGAAATCATAAATGAAAACTGACAAGATCTTTTAGAACTAAAGGGCAAAGTCTTCACTTTGGCATCTGTGTGGAGGATGAATCCTCACTTAGAATATGCTGATCACATCCTGAAAAACAAAACCCAAAGGGAAAAGTCCCGGCAATATCATGCCACAATAAAGAGGTCCTACATTAAAGAAAAGACACTTAGTGGAAGATTCAGTGTCATAAGTAAAGAACAGCAAGAAATCCAATTTGAGTAGATCATAGAACGTAGGAAGGGGAATACTATCTCAGAAGGCTGGGTGGATTGGGGCCTGTGTTCATGGGCTTTAAAAACCCAACTGAAGAGTTTATGTCTTATTTTGGAGGGAAGAATGAGGGAGAAAAAAACTTTGGCATCTATGTAGAGGAAAGATTGGAATCAAGGGAGAAGAGGCAAAGAGAATAATTAGTATCCTGTTATAATAGTCTAGGTGGGAGGGCTTGAACTAAGGTTTAGCAGTTATAAGAGTTGTGAGAAGGGGACAAAATTTGGCAACTGATTGAATGTGCGGCCTTAGGAAGAGAGAGGAATTGAGAATAATACCTGGGAACCTAGGAGACTGGAAAGATGGTGGTGTCCTTAAAAAATAGAGAAGTTTGAAAAAGCAGTAGGTTTGGGTACAAAGATTAGTTCTATTTTGTCTATGTTAAATTTCATATTTACATGGGACATCCAGTTTGAAATGTTCATCAGGGAGTTTGTAATATGGAACAAGATATATATATACACATACATACATACATATATATATATACATACACACACACACATATATATATGTATATATATATGTATATATATACATATATAGATAGATAGATAGATAGATAGATAGATAGATAGATAGATAGATAGATAGATAGATAGATAGATAAGAGACTGGATATATAGACCTGGGAGTCATCTGCAAGTCTTGATGCATAGATCTGGAAGTCATAATTTAACTTGTGGAAGCTGATGAAATCACCAAATGGGAGAGTGTAGAGAGAGGAGGGCCCAGGACAGAATTTGGAGGTACACTTTTAATTGGGGATATGAGATAAGTCAGCAACAGAGACTGAATAAGAACAATCAGATAGGGAGAAAGAGAACCTGGAGAAAGTAGTGTCACAAAAACCCAGAGAAGAGGAAAGGGTTAGCAGTGTCAAATGCCACGAAGTGGTTGAGAAAGATAAAAACTGAGGAAAAAGTCTTTGGATTTAGCAAATAATTAAATATCAGTAACCTTGAAGAGAGAGACTTTAGTTGAGTGATGAGGTTAAAAGCCAGATTGCAAAGGGTTGAGGAGTGAAAGGAGGAATAGTGGCTATGATTGTAGACAGCTTTTCTAGTAGTTGGTTCCAAAAGGGAGAGAGATAGAAGGATATGCTGGAGGAATTTTTTTTAAAGAGTGGGAGAGGGGCGGCTAGGTGGTGCAGTGGATAAAGCACTGGCCCTGGATTCAGGAGTACTGAGTTCAAATCTGGCCTCAGACACTTGACAGTTACTAGCTGTGTGACCCTGGGCAAGTCACTTAACCCCCATTGCCCGGCCAAAAAAAAAAAAAAAAAAAGAATGGGAGAGACTTGCATTTCTGCAAAAAGAACTTGCATTTTTAAAAACTAATTATAACATTGTCAAAAACTTTATAACAAGTATAGGAACATTTGCGCTAAATTATCAGGCTACATACTATCTACCTCTTCCTGATGTCAATCTTTGCCACATGTTACATGCCAAATAAGTTTTTCTTTTTATTAACTGAACATCCAGGTGTCTGATGTTTGGATTTGCAGTAAATCAAGTAAGTAATCATTTTCCAAGTAGTAGGCACAAAAGTTTGATTATATTTTGGTGATATTTTCAAATGTACCATCACTTCAAGTTCTCAAGGTTGGGAGCATGCCAACCTAAACAACCTCAGATGGCCTTTATTTCTTCCCACCTTTTTTTTAAATGCAGAAAAGCATCATTTCAGTCTGGTAAAATAAAGCAAGCCCTTTCATCATTGATGTTTCACCCTAGGGAGTGTCCTTCTTTGAGGTTGTCCAACTCATGGTCCTTTCTTTAGTTCCCTGATCTCCTTCAGAGTGAAAATTATACTTTATTTTTCTACCTGAGTAGTATTAGGTAGCTTTTAGGTTCACATAACCCCAACAAAATGGTTTTTTGCTCTGATTTGATCTACTTCCTCTGCGTTTTAAGTAACTTTGAAAACTATATTAGCCCATGCAATGCCGTTTAGTAAATTCTGTAAATTTAATTTCTTTCTCATGGGGAACCAAACATGAGATTCCCAAAAAAGGTCCCTAAGAGAGAAAAGATGTTTCTTCTTTCCCTCATTGCATGTCAGTTTCTTTTTCTTCGACCTTAAATATTTAATGTTAAGTGAAAGACTAATAGGGGATAAAAATTTGCTTCTCTTTCATTGTATATAAAGAAACTAGTAACCTGTACTACTATGCAAGATTTATGTTCCTTATAGACATTTCCCTTGATTGAAAGCCTCTTAATTATGTTATTAAATCTGAATTAATGTTAAAAGTACATTTAAAGACTCACATTCTAGGAAATTTAAAAAATGAAATTATACAAACAATCACTTGGCATTAAAAAGCATTTTTATGTGTTGTTACATGACTCAAAAAGCCTGACAATTGTAGAGTATTCAGCCAGGCCATTTTCCAATTCTATTTGCATGTAGAATATGCATTCTCCCACCAGTATCTGTCTTTGGAGCAAGTAGAAAGATATTACACTTAGCAGGGAACCACTTGCTGTTGCTACTGTTGTTGTTTGTCCTTCATTTTCAAAGATGAAAAATGTGTGTGTGAACTGGATTTAAGTGAGGCAGAGTTGCACGCAGTCATCAGCCTCACTTTCTCTTCCAGAGTCATCTAAGTCCAGGGGCAGAACAAAAGTCCAGATGGCTGACTTTGGTGGATAAAGTACCAGCCCTGGATTCAGGAGGACCTGAGTTCAAATCCGGCCTCAGACACTTGACATTACTCGCTCTGCGACCCTGGGCAAGTCACTTAACCCTCATTGCCCCCTCTCCCCCCGCCCCCAAAAAAAAGAAAGAAAAAGAAAGATGACTGGCTTTGGGCCACGATGCAGTGGATAACCCTGGCATCTTTGATGTCTAAACAAGCTCTAAGTGCTCTACAGAGGCTGTTTCAGCCACTTTTGTGGCCATTGAAACAAATTGTTCTCATCTGCCTGTTCCACTTGGGAGAAGTCTTCCCATGCTTGGGGTAGACATACCCCAACTCACTGACAGGTGGTGTTTTTTTTTTCCACTGATAGTTTTGAGGCCTATTGGTTACCTTCAACCTGGTTTAGCCTGTCTGTTGAGACAGTTAACAGGGGTGTGGCTGCTGTGCATATTACAGCTTCTTGGAGCCACAGAGGAGAATTGAATGCCAGGTAGACACTAAAGGTGGATGAGCAGCCCTGAAAAGGGTTCAGCAAGCCCTCACACCAGAAGTGTTAGTCCTGGGGGCAGCTAGGTGGCACAGTGGATAAAGCACTGGCCCTGGATTCAGAAGGACCTGAGTTCAAATCTGGCCTCAGACACTTGACACTTCCTAGCTGTGTGACCCTGGGCAAGTCACTTAACCCCCATTGCCCCGCAAAAAAAAAAAAAGAAAGAAAAAGAAAAGAAAAGAAAAAGAGTAAACCAATTTTAATTGTCATTGAGTTCAGGCAAAATAAAATGTACAAAAGGAAGAAGCTTTGCTGCACTTGTAAATATATACTAAAGTTTGCTTCAAAAGATGAAAGGAAGGGGCAGCTAGGTAGCACAGTGGATAAAGCACCGGCCCTGGATTCAGGAGTACCTGAGTTCAAAGCCGGCCTCACACACTTGACACTTACTAGCTGTGTGACCTTGGGCAAGTCACTTAACCCCCATTGCCCCGCAAAAAAAAAAAAAAAAGATGAAAGGAGTTTATCAAAATGGGAACTATTCAAATTTGGGTATAAACTACTAGAACTGGCATGGCCATGTTATGGGAGATGTTGAAAAAAACCACATGATGTGTTCATATGCCTGAGTGTAGAAATAGCTAACCTCCCTCCTCCCCACCCCCCAAATTTTATTAAAGCAGATACTACAAAAGTTAGGAGCTCAGGGGTCCTTTCATTTCCCAAAACTTTTTCTGTGAATATGGAGCTAGTCCAACTCTGCTTTTGAACACTGGTATAGGGTTTGAATTTAAGTAATACTTTTACCTATCAGTGAGATTTGTTCTAGTCATTTGAAATTGAGCAGTTTATAAAAGTTTGATACAATGGACATAGCTTTCATCTGGTATCTGGTTATAGTTTTTGTCATTGAGTAGCACCCATAGCAGAAGCAGCTAGGTGGCTCAGTGGATAGAGCTCTGGTCCTGGAGTTGGGAAAACCTAAGTTCAAATGTGACCTCAGACACTTACTAGCTGTGTGACTCTGGGCAAGTTACTTAACCTCCGTTTGCCGTAATCCATTAGAGAAGGAAATGGCAAACCACTCCAGTATCTCTGCCAAGAAAACCCCATGAACAGTATTGGCATGCTATGGTGTATGGGGTCACAAGGAGTCGGATATGACTAAATAACTGAACAACAACAACAGTACCAATGGCACAAGTTACTTAGGGAATTTTGGAAAAAATCTAGTGGGATGTTTTTAGTGCCACATCTTGATTTTTATTCATCCACTTTATATAGTCGTCATTAGCAAATATATCTAAAATATTTTTTCTATAGTGTTTAACAGCATGTTTCTTTGAGTTTTGTATCCTTAGCTATTGTGGAAGCATATTTAACACCTTTTAGTAGAACTGAAAATATGAAGAAATAATAGTTTCTGACAAATATTGTAGGGGATATGGGAAAAATGAGACATTAATGCACTGTCAGTGGAGTTGTAAACTGATTCAATCGTTCTGTAGAGCAATTTGGAACTATGCCCAAGGGACTATAAAGCCATGCATACTCTTTGACCTTGCAATACCACTACTAGGTCTGTATCCAAAAAGACATAAAAAACAAAAAGGAAAGGACCTACGGGTGCAAAAATATTTATAGCAGCTATTTTCTGGTGACAAAGAATTGGAAATTGAGGGGATGTCCATCAGTTGGGGAATGGCTGAACAAATTGGGGCATGTGATTGTGATAGCATATTATTATGCTATAAGAAATGATGGGGGCAGCTAGATGGTGCAGTGGGTAGAGCACCAGCCCTGAAGTCAGGAGTACCTGAGTTCAAATCTGGCCTCAGACACTTGACCCTGGGCAAGTCACTTAACCCCACTTGCCTCACTTTAAAAAAAAATTTTTTAAAAAGAAAAGATATCTATGGAAAGGAAGAAGTCCCGTTGTTTAACTCTAATATCAAAGAGTATATTCCTGGAGAAGTGAATTGTCACTAGGTTGCTTGTTCAGTTTCTAGAAAGTTAACCCAGAACTACATTGTTACATATTTCTATTTCCTTGTTCAAGATTCTTATAATCTTCTGGGACAAAGTCATGTTGGAGGGCATGGGGAACTATACCAGCTTAGACATCTCTCTTTCCAAGCTAGGAATGGTTTAGATATAGATTAATGATAAACTAAATAAAATTGTGTCTGGCAGACCTAAAAATGCAGTGTACAATACTAGTTTCAATATCTTTTTTCTGGGACACCATGTAACACTCACCATATTTATAAAAATATACACTAAATGTTTAGGATGCTTTCCATATGTTTCATAATTATCGTCATACAAATTTTAATCATGTACAAACTGAAATATTTTATCGACTTTTTGCTTATATACAGATTTCATTTGGGTGTTTCATCTTCATTGTACCCAAATAGTTATTAGTTTAGCTGATTTTCTCATTCCTTTTAAGCAGTTAAGTGTTATTATTTTCATTGAGAACTGTGAAACCAAAGAAGCAAACTGACAGGATTTTGATTAGTAGTTGTGCTTTAGTGCAAAGGAAAGCAGAATTTTTCAGATGCATTGCAATCTCTAACATCTTTCAAACTAGTAGTTAGCCTCTAGTATTGCATAATTGTGTTAAAACTTCTTAACTTCCTGGTAGATTTGGTTGTATGGTACTTTGGTAAGAACAACATTTTATTCCCTTCACTCTTTTAAAATCTTAGGAGTGTATAGAAAGGTTGTTGGACTTTCCCCCAAACCCATCCATTTTAGCAAATATGTTCTGATCAAGATAGGATGAGATAGTAACTACTACTTATAACCCCTTTAAAAATTTTAACTAATTTAATTCTAACTTTTCCTTGTCACATCCCCAACCATCAGATTTCCTTCATTCCCAACACAATATACAGCCCAACACACACTTATACATATGTTCTTATGCCCATATTCAATAATGTTTCTCTCTCTTACATACACAAAAGACTGGGCACTTGTATGAAAAAAAGAAAGTTAAAAAAAACAAGAAAAATAAGTTAGATATGTGTGAGTTGATGAGTATTCTAGTGGATAAGGTGGGAGACAGTGAGAAAGCAATTAGAAGAAAATCAAAATCAAAAATAATAGTTGACAAACTGGATGGGTGATAAGGAGGGGGTAGGTCGGGGAAAACTGAGTAGTCAACATTCAAGACCATAGATAGTTAGTATTTTATAACTACATAAAGCTCTCTGATCCCTGAAGTAGTTACTGCTTAATTATAAAGATAGTTACTTCACAATTTGTTTCCTCAGTTTATACTCCAAGTAAATATATTATAAAACTAATTTAGTCCAATATGCATGAATATAACATAGTACTAAAATGATTTTTTAAAACCTAGAAGCAGGGTGGCTAGGTGGCGCAGTGAATAAAGCACCGGCCCTGGATTCAGGAGGACCTGAATTCAAGTCCGGCCTCAGACACTTGACACTTACTAGCTGTGTGACCTTGGGCAAGTCACTTAACCCCCATTGCCCTGCAAAAACAAACAAATAAACAAACAAAACCCTAGAAGCAGAGCAGAGCCTTTAATTCCCATTTTGAAAGCTGAAATAAGTCTAACCTAAACAAAAGCCAGAAAGAAAAATTGTTCTGTTCTAATCATAATTGGCTGAAAATTTCAGGAAGATTTGTTTGAGGGGAAGAAGTCATCTTGAAAATTTAGATTCATCTGTGTGGGTGGGGGGGGGAAGTCTTTGTAAAAACTAACATTAAAAAAACTATCTGTAATATTGGGGAAAATTCATCCCTTTTCTTCAGTTATGAACAAAAAAATAAGTTATATAAGGCTGGCAGTGAAAGGTTTGTAAACTGAATTGGTTTATTTGTGCCAGTGAAAAATGCAGTTAAAGATGCTGAAGAAACCTCTCTGTAACACAGGAAAATGTCATTCCTCTCCTTCAAGGTCTGAACAAAATTGTTATGTGAAGCTGACTATGAACACTGTGTTTGAGTAGCATTATTCATTACCAGTGAAAATTCAGACAAAGATGCTAAAATATCCTTGTTACATTTTTACATATTTTAGTTGCTAAAAACCTCATTTTGTAATGAACATCATGTAAAACAAGACTTTATTCAGAGAAAGTGACTAGTAAGCAAATACTTGCTTGAATTTTACTTCTACAGAGACTACCTAAATACTGAACAGTGATGTGGGACTACAGCAGTAGATCTTTTCTGTGAATAATCCAACTTATAAATAAAATCTAAGATAAGAGAGGCAGCATGATGTCAGTGTATAGCGCTTACTGGCTAAATCTGATGTCAATAAGACCTGGCCTCAAATTCTGCCTCAGTTGTATGACCCTAAGCAAGTCTACAAAATAAAAGGGTTGGACTTGTTAACCTTTCAGCTCTAACTCTATGACTTATGGACATTTGATTTATGAATATTTAGCAATGTTATTCACAATGGCGTCTTGAAATAGATGCTAGGTGGCATAAATGTGTTTGGATGGCCTTTATGAAGATGGTATAAAGTGCTGTTTAGGCAATACTTAGTATAAAATGGAGAACAGGTGGAACTCTACTATTTTTTAGAAATTTATTAAATAAGTTCATTTATTGATTATTTAATACCTAAATAACAAGTACAGGAATTATATATATTTTTACTCTTTTTGTTCTGTTTATAAAATTACAAAATCATAAAATTTTAGAGATCAGCTAGTCCAACTACTTCATTCAACTTTCATATGGTTCTTATCTTTTGAGCATTTCAATATTCTCAGTTTATAGGACAGACAGGAGAAATAAATCAGTTGGTCAATTGTGCCAATTTTTAATAGCTCTGGTAAATGTGTTTTGGTGTGAAAATAGGAAAAAAGCTAATTGCTAAAGTTAGAATTGGGGATGTATGTGTAGTTTCACCTTTATCTTTCACAGATAATTTAGTATTTGCTATATTGCTCATCTTTGCTATTTTTGTGTCAGAAATACTGGCTTCATCTATAGGGGTATAATCAAAGAAGAGCCCTGATCATTTTGGTGAGCTACAAGATGATTATTCTTTAGCACTTTGAGAACATCTTCTTATTAAGAGTGTGGGTAGGAGGCAGCTAGGTGACACAGTGGATAAAGCACCAGCCCTAGATTCAGGAGGACCTGAGTTCAAATCCAGCCTCAGACACTTGACACTTACTAGCTGTGTGACCCTGGGTAAGTCACTTAACCCTCATTGCCCTGACCCCCCCCAAAAAAGTGTGGGTATACCTCCTGGTAAATCCTTGAGAAAACTAAGGACATCTCCTGAGGATTGATGAGGAGTCTTCTCAGATCAATTTGATGATGGACAAAGTAGTGATCCTTTGCTTGGCACTTTTGATTGTATTCTTCCTATGGAGCACATAGATAGGTTCTGTGGTGTCTGGTCTTACCACATGTTCTAAGAGGAAAGTACTAAGTCCTGATGTTCCTGGCCCCAACCCCAAAGAAGCAGAGGAATAACCTTAAGGAGAGGGGAACCATATCAACAGTTCTAGAACCTCAGCTTTCTGGGGGCTTGTCAAGGACTCTTGGACCCCATCTTGTGTATAGAAGGGGCATTTCCTGGGCAGCACCAGCCTTTGGGGCTACCTCGCCAGTCCGACTTCTGGGATCTGACCTTGCAGTAAGAGAAGGGAGATTTCTTGGAGAGTGGCTGCCTTTGAAGATTGCCTCTGTAGGCATCCCAAGTTCAAGATTTCCAGAATCTGGCTCTCTAAAGACAGAAGAGGGATTTCCTGCTTTTAGAGTTGGCAAGGGGATCATATTTGTGCCCCTTGCCCCCAAAAAAGTTAGAAAAGGATAGGAGAGTTTATAGGCAGTCCCAGTATTCTCGAGGGAGAAGAGAACTGCACATACAGTATGGTCTTGTAACCACAGGGGCTTTAGAAAGGTTTAAACCATGATATTTGTAATGTATGGTACACAGGTAGGGCTAATAGGACACTAATAAGATTTAAACTCATCAGCGAATGGAACCAAACTTTATTGACCATTCAGCAATACAAACATCAAACTGAACAAACCACGAACCTAAAGGTCTGAGTAAGCATTTTTTATACTGGTGCTCATAATAGGTTTCCTTCTCTGCCCAGTTGGAGCCCATGTGTCTCCCTTTCAGGTGGCATTTTGGCAAGGCTCAATCAATCAGCATTGCTGTCATTGAACACAGGATGCTCACATTTCCAAGGATCTGGAAAGCAGTCTATCCTGGTTATGATCCAAGAGCAAACCAATGGTTGAAATTTCTAGTGGGCTTTTATAGTTCTAGATAAAGGTACAATTAAGTACCCTGTACAGGCTCATTTAAGTTTTGATTGGTGATTAGATTACCTAAGATTATGATTATGAAAGAAAACTTGTTCAATGGAAGCAGTATTGATTTATTGAGACCTACAAGAGAAGGAAACCTATCATGAAATCTGTTGGGGGTGGGGGGGAGGTTCAGTAAAATTGTATTATTGTATTATTACTGATTCTCAAATCCAATTTTTTTTCCTGAAAAAAGTTCAGTTAAAAAAAATTGGGGGGCAGCTAGGTGGTGCAGTGGATAAAGCACCGGCCCTGGATTCAGGGGTACCTGAGTTCAAATCTGACCTCAGACACTTGACACTTACTAGCTGTGTGACCCTGGGCAAGTCACTTAACCCCAATTGCCTCACCAAAATAAAATTTTAAAAAATTTAAAAAATGTAAAAATTCTTTATACCTGGATATTTATGAGAAATGCATAGCCTTGAATCTTCCTGTCTTATTTGCCTTTTCACATAAGTTTACTGTCTTTTCTCCTAGATAAAGGCTATCTGAAAAGCCTATCTGTATACTTCATTCTGTTTAGGTATTGTATTCTTGGGCTGCCCCATAATGTTCTCTTCTGGTGAATTCAGAAAGACCAAATTCTATCCTAGCATCACTACTCTTCCTCTGTCATTGCCAGAAGGTTCCCTGGAGTTTATGCTCATTGGTTTCACTAAAGAATTGTGAAATCTCAGAGTGTAATGAGTCCTCAGAAGGGGAACTCTTAATCCCAAGGGGACTAGAAATAAGGATTTTGTGATTCCAGTGATTTTGCAATCATGTAGGGTACCAGAAGAGTGAGCCCCTGTTTGGGGTTACTAGGTCACATTGCACAAGAGAAAAAGTATAAGCTTTATCCTTACCATCCTGAGAAAATGATTTCTTGGTGGACTAAGATTTTCTCTCTTCCCTTCTTCCATTTGTAACTGGCTTTCTTTTGACACATGCCCAGATTGGTTATTATGGAGACACACACACACACACACACACACACACACACACACACACACACACACACACACACACACACACGAGAGGCCAGGGAACAGCTTCTGGGAGAAAACGTTCTGCATTTCAGTTGATGACATAGCCAGAACAGGCTGGGTCTTTAGAACTATGAGACTATTTCTGTCTTTCTAGCTGTGTTCAAAGGAGTAAAGGTCTTATTCACCCATATCATGGGTACCATGAATCCAGGGATGAGAACTGTCTTCCCTTCTCCCCTTCCCCCTTAGACCCCGTGGCCCCAAGAAATGGTCTTGGAGTTTTGTTCTAATCTGTTTCATTTGCCCTTTTCAGTTCTAAGCACAATGAAATTCCCTGACTTGGGTCCCAGACACCCTAGCTTCTCAGGGCTTCTTTGCTGGGCTGGCAGCAGTGTCCATCCTAGAATCCAGACTCCATAGTCATCATAGCTGTAAAATCTAGGTCTGGTGGAGATTCCACTGCTGCAGCTAGAACTGAAAATCTCAAGCCCAATTCTCAGGGATACAGGGCCCAAAATTGGGGGAAGGAGAAGGTAGTCCTTCCCTTCACCAGCTTAGTTGATGGTGTCCATACTATAGTGAGCAGGGCCTTCACCCCACTGAACACCACAGGAAAGAGTCTGAGATTGTTTCAGTCTCAGAAGATTTAAAGACAAAATCTGTTCTGGCTACCCAGCCAATGAAAAGAGGCTGCTATTCCCACCCACATGGTAGGAGAATGCAGAATTTCTCCCAGAAGCTGTTCTCTGGCATCTCCCACGTGTGGGTGAACAGGACCTTCACCCTCCCCCCCCAGCCCCTTTCTTGGACGTCACAGGACAGAGCATGAGACTATCTGAGTCTTGTAGTTTTAAAAACACAGCCTATTTTAGCTATACAGCCAATGAAAAAGAATGTTTCCACTCACATGGTAGGGAAACGCAGACTGTTTTCTCCTAGAAGCAGGTGCTTCCATCTTAGATGATTTAGGCATGCATAAAGCCCAGTTACACCTTTCTCCCTTGTTTATCAAAACAAAATTAGAGTCAGTGTGTTTTTGCATTGGTTCTCTAGGTCTGAATGGTACAGATGGAGAGAAAGAATAATGACTACCTGTCAGAGAAGGATGTGAGGGAGAAGATGACAAATTCTAGAACAGAAATGGAAAGAGTATCTCCCTGTCAGAGGGCTGTGGGTTTCTGGCCACCTTGGAGCATCTTCATCTGAGGCCTCAAGTATTTCTGCTTCCAGGTACAGGTTGCTACAGGCTTTACACATCCCTGGAGCAGCTCTGGACTATGCTGGCAAGTTTTGGGCTTGTTTACCAGTGTTTGAACTGGCCTTTCTGGTGGAACTCCTTTCCTGGGCCTTTGTGAAATCCTGGACTAAATAAAGATGCTTACTAGAGGCTTTCTTTGAGTTTCTTGATCAACATTATTTAGTCTGGTGCCTTTTTTAGATCTTTGCTGAATGACATTTGTGAGAACTGGGCTTTTCAGTAACCACTCTTGCAGCTATCTTAACCTGAAATTAAGATGATACTTTATAGGAGTTTGGCAGTGAAAAACAAGAGAGATAGGAATGATTGCTTGAGGGGATGACAGGGTCAAGCGAGAGTTTTTACTTGAACTTGGTTGTAGATCATAGGGAAGGTACCATCAGATAAAAGATTGACAATAGCACAATTTGAACCCAGAATTGGCAGGAACTTTAGTCCATATAGTCCAACCCATACCCCAAAATGATTCCCTACTACACATATCTGATATATGGTTATCTGTACTATCCTTAAGATCTTCAGTGGATAGAAGTGAAGTATCTCCTGAGGTTCCACTTTGGAATGGCTCCAATTTTTACCAATTTCACAAGTAATGAACTCTACAGACCCAGAATAGGACATACATTTTTAGACACAGAAAATGTGTGTGTTTGTTTTGTGTAACTATATAATTGAGGAATGGCTTTTATTTTGGGCAGAGTGTGTGATAGTGATGCTAAAAAAAGAAGAAAAGAAAGTAGCACTAATGATTTATTAAAATCAACAGGAGAACAGAAGGAAGTTCTAAAGTAGACACATACTAGCAACGCAGTGTTGGAACTACCACATTAAATTTGCATTATTAAAAAAACAACAACCCACCATTACCAACCAGCTGTATGTAGTGGGGGGAAATGATGCATAACAGAAGTTTTCAGTTTCACATATTCTCTTTTCTTTGAATATTGGAATGTTCATGTGTATTGACATTTATTAAGTTCATAATATAAAAGAAAATGTTAGATTGTTAGCTAGTTTATCATGACCTCAAGCCTAAATTTGCAACTCATAACCATTATTCCTAGTTCTATTCTCTTAGGCTAAAGGAACAATTCTAATTCCTCTTCCACAAAGCAGTGATCCTTTCATTTCCTTCAAACAGTTCTTATATAACCCTTCACCAATCTATCCCTCCTCTAGAAAACCAAGATGGTGAAGAGTTGAGAGATTAGAAAGGATGACAGAATGATCAATGGTAGGAAACACCTGAAAGAGGGAAGATATCAAGGTCACAAGTAGAGAGATTAACCTTGATGAGGAGGAAAAAGACATCTCTTACTCAGAGACTGGAGAAAAGGAAAGAGTAGGCATATAGTTTTTGTAAATAGTAGAGGTAAGGAGGGGCAGCTAGGTAGTGCAGTGGATAGAGCACTGGCCCTGGAGTCAGGAGGACCTGAGTTCAAATCCGGCCTCAGACACTTAACACTTACTAGCTGTGTGACCCTGGGCAAGTCACTTAACCCCAATTGCATCACACACAAAAAAATAGTAGAGGTAAGGGGATCTCATGACAGTGGTTTTAGATTTCTCTGTTGAAAGTGAGAGGAGAGGAGATTGGGTGGGGCGGTTAGGACATGAAAAGAGAAGGTTTGGAACAGTCTTGTAGCTCACAAAACATTAGACTCATAAGGGACTTTCTAGAGGTCATCTAGTCCAGCACCATCATTTTGCAGATGAGGAAACCCAGGAACATTGGAACATTGGACTACCAATATGGGGGGGGGGGCTGCTATTTGGTTGTGAAGGCCCTGCTAAGATTCAACAACATCAATATGTAGTCAGCATAAAGGTGCAGGCAGCACATTTGATGACCCCTAGTAATCAAGAAAAGATTAAACTTAAATTCAACATACCCTGTTGAAGAAAACATGGAATTTGGGTGTTCAATTTAGAAAGATTCTTAATCCTAATGATTAGTTCAACAAACATTAGTAAGGGCAAGGTGTACTCTTAAGAACGGAGAATACAGAAATAACACAATCTCTAACAATTCTTATGGAGTTTATGCTTTTACTGGAGGGAAGTTTTGATTCTTCATAGGATAATTTTTATTTTATTTATCTTGAAAAACACATTTATTTGTTAATTTGTTCATTTATTTTTGAAACTGGGTCTTCCTAGGATAAAAGTTCATTGACTACTTATGAGCTCATCCCAATACCGATACACAGGGAAACTTTAACTTGCTCTTATTTTTCCAATCTTGGCTGGTTCTCCTCTCCTTAGGTAACCTGGTGGCTCTCCATTCCCAGGGGTCTCAACATATTTGTGCTGGATTTAGTCTGGGTATGCAATTGGCTTTAGCCCTGCTGAAGCTCAGAACTCAGGAATTCAAGCGATCTACTTAGGCACTTGAATGGTGCAGCAGCTAGAGTATTGGTCCTGGAGTCAGGAAGACCTGAGCTCAAATTCTGCCTCAGATTCTTACTAGCTGTGTAATCCTGGGCAAGTTACTTAACCTCTTTTTGCTTCATTTTCCTCCGTTGTAAAATGGAGTTAATAACAGCATGGAGGTTTTGAGTCTTTATTGTTACATTTGTAACTTTGTATCAGAAAAATAAAAAGTTGTATGTGGTGGAGAATGGAATTTCTGGCATTAAAAAATATGTCTCCCCTTCTCTCTCTCTCCCTCTCTCCCTCTCTCCCTTTTCCTCCTTCCCTCTCTTCCACCCTCATCCACCTCCTCTTTCTCCTTCTTCCTTCCTCCTGCCCTTTTCCTTTGAAAAGCTGCCACTATAAAATATGAAACAAATTTAAAATAAATTGTTTCAAATTACTTAACAGACTTGATGCGACAAAGACTGTTGTGTTGGACTGGCTACAGGGAACTCTGTGGCTGCTTCTCTATGGTTTCAGAGGTGAATTTAGATAGCTGGAAGATAGATGAGTGCCAGATGCAGTTTGACATAGATTCAGGCAGCTGCTCTTGTGCTAGGTTTCATTAGCTGGTGAGCTAGCCAGCAGAAGAACCAGAGTAAGGCTTCGAATGCTGAAATGACAGTGAAAATGGAGGAACGATACAATATTCACTAAGTGATTTTAATCTAGGAGATTAAATGACACCCAATCAGTTTCTAGGCTTTAAAAACCAATATGCATAAAGCCATTACTGAGCTAAAAATACCGGGGTCTTTGTCATTTAGGATCATACTTGTAAATATTTTTCTCAGTCTGAAAATCAACAGTAGTTTAAAATAAATCCCTTCTCCCCAAAACAAACCCCTCCTATGCCAGTGGTGTACGATTCAAATTCATTGATTTTTCTCATACATAAAAAGCATAAAGTATCATTGCAACTGGACAATCTACACTGAATAGAGTTGGTGAGCTTTTATATGTGGAATAAAAACAGGCATCCACATATTTTTGTAAGATTTCAGAGGTGCTAAGTAACACTTAAAAGAACATATTAATCACAAGAAATGTTTCTGAATGAAATAAATTGGTTGAATTACCTGTCTTCCATTGTGATAGTTTAGTTCATATCCTTTACTATAGATACTGCTGATCCCTATTAAAAATGTGACCTCAGTGGTCTTTGGGGGGGGGAGGGGAGCAATGAGGGTTAAGTGACTTGCTCAGGATCACACAGTTAGTGTCAAGTGTCTGAAGCCAGATTTGAACTCAGTCCTCCTGAATCCAGGGCTGGTACTTGATCCACTGTGCCACCTAGCTGTCCCCCTCAATGGTCTTTTTTTTTTTTTTTTGGTGGGGCAATGGGGGTTAAGTGACTTGCCCAGGGTCACACAGCTAGTAAGTGTTAAGTGTCTGAGGCCAGATTTGAATTCAGGTACTCCTGAATCCAGGGCCAGTGCTTTATCCGCTGCGCCACCTAGCTGCCCCCCTCAATGGTCTTTTTAACAATAGATTTAAGTGCAATGTGCCTGAAGATTAGGAGAATGAAAATGAGTGTGAAATAGAATTACTGTAATTTGCTTGAGCTCCCCCCACCAAAATAAAAGCCAGATCTAGAGTTTCCATCTGTTTAAATTATATATAGAGACTTCTGTTTCCGGGTCAAAGAGAAAGCGGCTGTGATTACTCACAAGCCAGGCAGGCTGAGAAGAAGCCCAATCACCCCCTGGGCCACGCTGTAGCACGAACAGTGTGTCCTGGAAGCAGCGCTACACTTTAAGGAGTAAAAAGCCAAGAAATAGTAAGCCAGGATGAGTAGGCAGAGAAAGCAGAAGACCATCAAAAACTTCTTTGGGGGAAAGGTAGACCACAATACATCCTCAGAAGAAGAAGATAATAATAGGGTCAAAGCTCCAATATCCAAAGCTTCCAAGAAAAATATGAACTGGTCTCAGGCCATGGAAGCTCTCAAAAGGGACTTTGAAGAGAAAGTAGGAGAGAGAGAACGAAGATGTAGAGAAAGAGAGGAAGGAATGGAAAGAGAAATGAGAGCAATGAAGGAGAGTCATGAGAAAAAAGTCAACAGTTTGAAAAGCCAAATGGAAAAGGAGATTAAAAAACTGTCTGCTGAAAATAATTGCCTAAGAATTAGGATTGAACAAATTGAAGCTAGTGACCTTATGAGAAACCAAGACACAGTAAAGCAAATCCAATTGAATGAAAAAATAGAGGGCAATGTGAAATATCTCCTTAGAAAAACAGCTGACCTAGAAAATAAATCTAGGAGAGATACTTTGAAAATCATTGAACTACTTGAAAACCATGACCAAAACAAGAGCTTAGACACCATCCTCCAAGAGATTGTGAGGGAAAATTGCCCGGATATTCTAGAAGCAGAAGCTAAAATAGAAATTGAAGGAATCCACTGATCACCTCCTGAAAGAGATCCCAAAAGGAAAACCTCCAGGAATATTATAGCCAAATTCCAGAACTCCCAGGTCAAGGAGAAAATATTGCAAGCAGCTAGAAAAAAGGAATTCAAATACTGTGGAGCTCCGATAAGGATAAAGCAAGATCTAGCAGCTTCTACATTAAAGGACCAGAGGGCAAAGGAACTGGGACTACAGCCAAAAATCACGTCCCCAGCAAAACTAAGCATCATCTTTCAGAGGCAAACATGGAATTTCAAGGAGAAAGAAAACTTTCAAGCATTTGTTATGAAAAGACCTGAACTGAATAGAAAATTTGACTTTCAAATACAAGACCCTGGAGAAGCATAAAAAGATAAACAGGGGGCAGCTAGGTGGCACAGTGGATAGAGCACCGGCCCTGGAGTCAGGAATACCTGAGTTCTCAGACACTTAACACTTACTAGCTGTGTGACCCTGGGCAAGTCACTTAACCCCAATTGCCTCACTTAAAAAAAAAAAAGATAAACAGGAAAAAGACTTCATGAGGGATATTAAAAGATCAAACTATTTATATTCCTACATGGGAAGATAATACTTCAAACTCATAAGAACTATCTCAGTAAGGATTTAACAGAGGACACAGGTCTGAACTGAATACGAAGGGATGTTATGTTTTGTTCTTTGTGGGGTGTCTTATATCTGGGGCCGGATTTGGGCTTGTGGCCTCCTGGGCCCAGGGCTGGTGCATTGTCCACTGTACCACCTGACCCATAATGACATCCTTAAAATAGGGTTAAGGTGTAGGAGAAATAGACTGGGGGAGGGGGAAGGGGAGAGATGGTCTGAGGAGAGGTTGTTCACTTGAAGGAAACAAGAAAAAAGCTTATGGAGGGGAGGGGAAGAGGGGGAAGGAATTGGGGAGTGAGTGAACCTTAATATCATCAGAATTGACTCAAAGAAGGACTAACATACTCAAGTGGGCATAGTAATATATTTTTGCCCTGAGGGAGGGGAGGGAGATAAATAAACAAAAAAGAAAAAAATTATATATAGCACCTTATCTATTTTTAATTGTTATGGTAAATAGTTAAAAAATAAAAATAACCCAACTTTATATGTACCGATAAAGTATTTTTGCTGTTACTATGATGGATAATCATGAAATTTATTTCAAAATCTAACCATGGTTATTTCAGCTAAGGTGTTGTCTATAACTGAAAAAAAAGATACCTTTATTTAGCATGTTTAAAGATGCCTTAGAGGCAATGGGGTATAATAGATAAGAGGTGTTCCAGGAAAACTTTGTGACCCCTGGACAAGTCACTTAACCTTTTAGTCTCTGGGTAACTGTCTAAGACTTGGAGTTGCATAAGAATTGCTAACCTGCATTGGTAGAAATCTACACCATGGATTCATTCACAGGTTCCATTCTCTGTCCTAAAGCTGTCTTGCTTACATTACTTTTCATTTTTTTAAATAATATTTTATTTTTCCCAATTGCATGTAAGAACAATTTTTAACATTCATTTTTTTTGTTTTTGTTTTTTTGTTTTATTGTGGGGCAATGAGGGTTAAATGACTTGCCCAGGGTCACACAGCTAGTAAGTGTCAAGTGTCTGAGGCCGGATTTGAACTCAGGTACTCCTGAATACAGGGCCAGTGCTTTATCCACTGCACCATCTAGCTGCCCAACATTCATTTTTTAAAATGTTGAATTCCAAATTTTCTCCCTTCTCTCTTTACTCCCTGAGATGGTAAACAATTTGATATAGGTTATAAATGTGCAATCATGCAAAACAAATTTCCATATTAGTCATGTTGTAAAAAAAAAAAAAGACAGATTTCCCCCCCAAAAAAATAATAAAGTGAAAAAGTAATATGCTTTGATCTGCATTTAGACTCCATCAGTTCTTTCTCTGAAGCTGGATAGCATTTTTCATCTTGAGTCCTTTGGAATTATCTTGGATCATTGTTTTGCTGCAAATAGCAAAGTCACTCATAGTTGGTCATCATACAGTATTGCTGTTACTATGTATAATGTTCTGGTTCTGCTCACTTCATTCTGCATCAGTTCATGTAAGTCTTTCCAAGTTTTTCTGAAATCAACCTACTCGTCATTTTTATAGAACAATAGTGTTCTATTACATTCCACAACTTATTCAGCAATTCCCCAATTGACAGACAACACAATTTCCAATTCTTTGTCACCACTAAAAGAGCTGGATCAAAGGGTATGCACAGTTATAGCCTTTTGGGCATAGTTCCAAATTGCTCTCCAGAATGATTGGATCAGTTCACAACTCTACCAACAGTACATTAATGTTCCATTTTCCCCACATCTCCTGCAACATTTATCATTTTCCTTTTCTGACAAGTTAGCCAATCTAATAAGTGTGAGGTAGTATCTAAAACTTGTTTTATTTTTCATTTCTCCAGTGATTTAGAGCATTTTTCATATGACCATAGATAGCTTTGATTTCTTTGAAAACTGCCTGTCCATATCCTTTGACCATTTATCAACTGGGGACTTACTTTTCTCACAAAAGTCTTGTGATCTAATCCATAGGTGAAACAAACTATCTAGAAGAATTTTGAAAAAGAATTACCTCAAAATAAATAATTAATAGACACATATGTTTTCTAAAACTATTAATCATAACTGGTCAATGGGCATTCCTTGTTGAATTTAGGAATATGAATGTACCAGTTAGAACAATTCTGTTATATTACAGATGATCCTTTTTCCAGGGCATGTGTGTTTAGCTTAATGGAAATTGTGTTTTCCAAAAGAAAAGACTATACTCCATTGATTTTCTGAATGTTTAGTATTTTGCTTAATAATTATGTTGTGATACTTCTTAAAGTTCTGGAAACAAAGCTCTGAAAAAGTTTTAATCTTTTTTTTTAAAGATCTGTTGCTATGTTAATTACTTGTTAGAGCATCAGTCTCCAAAGAGGAGGCATAGGTGTTCCAAAAGAGAGTGAGAAGAAAGGTCACATCCTATCCTTCCCTCCCCCCCATAGCCAATTGTAGTCTTGTCTCCAATACAACTATGCCACCCCCCTTTAACACTTCTTCTGCTCCTTCCCATAGTTGGCCTTCTGTGGCAGCACAGGGCATGAGCCCCACAGGGTGGGAAAGAAGTGACCTAATCTAACCTTCACATTAGATGCTGTCAAATTCCCATTCCTTCTCCAAGCCCAGCATCCCTATTCCTTGGATATCTGTGCCCCAGTACAATGACCAGTAACGCCACACCTTCCCCCCACCCAATATGAAGATACAATTTTCATTTTTCAGTGGGAAAAAGTGAGTAGCACAGGATGAACAGGCATGGTTGAGCTCGATGACATTATCTTTTTCCTTCCAGATTCACTTTTCCTCTCAACTTCCCTATTTCCAGGATGAATATTGTATCTTTTCAGACTCCTACGTCCTCAACCTCCTTCTCATCCTTGATTTTTCATCCAATTACAATTTCTCTCTTCCAAATTATCAGTGATAGTTTAATTGCAAAATGTAATTGTCTCTTCTCAGTCTTCATCCTTTTTGACCTCTCTGCAGCACTTGACACTGATGACCACCCTCTCCTCTTGGATACTTATACCAAGTTGTTGGACACTATTCTCTTTTGAGTCTTCTCCTGACTATCAGACCTCTTCTTAGTCTCCTTTGCTGGATCATCATCTATAATCACACCCCCAAATGTGTGTACTCAAGGCTCTGTCCAGAGCCTTCTCTTCTTGCTAATTCACTCTTTCATTTGGTTATTTAACTAGCACCTATAGGTTTATTTAGCATCTCTATGCAGATGGATGACTTTCAGACCAGTCTATCCAGCTTTAATTTCTCTCCTGACCTCACACAAACTGCATGTTGGACATTTCAAAGTAGATGAGGTGTAAGTATCTCAAAATCAAAGTGTCCAAAAGCATATGTAGTCAAACCAACCCTTCTGAACTTTCTTACCTCTGTTGAATTATCCTTCTCATTATGCGGATTTGTAACCTTAATGTTATCTTTGATTCTTTACCTCATCCCACTTATCCAGTAAGTTGCCAAATCTTGTCATTTCTACTTCCTCAACATCTCTCATTACTCTGAGAGCTATCTCCTTCATTCCCTCTCCAAACCCATCTTCCACATAGTTGTCAAATTTATTTTCTTAAAGTGTGGATTTTAGTATGACACCCCTTTACTTATTAAACTTCCTATTGACTAGGATCAAAATTGTTTGATCTTTTACCTTATCCTTTTAAAAGTTCTATTTTTGTTTGTTATATAATGTACATAATCATGGGCATAGTAGTAGCACATGTATATAATTTATGAATAAGTACACATATTGGAGATGCATGTATAAAAATATTTTATTGATGGTGGTACATGATCAGAAAGTTTGGAAACCATTGGGTTACAGAATTACTTTATAGTGTGCTAAGTACCAAATGTGTATATGTACACATGTATATATTTATGTATAGCATGCCCTTTAGAAATTTGGTTTCTTTGGTATGAATTGTGAATTTACCACCCTTTGAACGTGGGTTAAATAAAATGGGAAAAGAATAATTGACTGGGAAGATATGTGGATCTAGGCAAACTAAATCCTCAGGGAGTTGCTTTTGTGATAATGCACAAACTTTCCCCCTTCTACTTAGGCATTTATTTTGGTTCAAACTGATAATTTGGCCACATTTACCTAAGTACTGGGAGATTTTTTTTCTGTTTCAGTATACAAGGATTGAGCCATGACCTCGTGAACCTCTTTATTAATTAAATCCACTTAGTTCCCTTAATCTAAATATGCTTAACTAAACTTCTTTCATATTTTATTAGTATTAAAGCCTTTAAGTTTCTAACCTTTGTTAATATATGGGAAGAGAATCAATTAATTAATAAGCATTATTATGTGCATGCTGGATGCCAGATACTGAGTATAAAAAGACAACAATTAAATTGTACCTGCAGTTAAAGAGTTTACATTCTATTGGGAGAAATAAGATATACATAATATAAGTGTATACCAAATAAATACAGGGCAATTTTCTTTGTGGGGAGGGAGGCACTGGCTGTTGAGGAAATCGAGAAAGGCCTCTTAGAGAAGGTAGCACTTGAGTTGAGCTTTTTGAAAGAAATTAAGGATTCTAAGAGGTAGAGGTAAAGAAGGGGAGCATTCCAGGCATGGTAGATAGTCTCTGAAAGGCATGAAGATGGCAGTTGGAGTTTTGTGTGTGAAGAACAAGAAAGCCAATTTGGCAGGTCCATGGAGTGTGTAAAAAGGAGTAACGTGAGGTATGACTGGAAAGGTAGGCTGGAGGCAGATTATAAAAGGCTTGGATGCCAAATGGAGTTTACATTTTATCCTGGAAGCAATCAAGAGCCAGTAGAGTTTACTGAGTGTAAAAGTGACATGGTTTAGACCTGTGCTTTAGAAAAATCACCTGGTCAACTGCATGGAGAATGGCTTAAAGAAGGGGAATCTTGGGTCAAGGAGAACAATTGGGAAGCTATTTGTATTAATCCAGGCCAAAGGGCCTGAACTATGATAATGGCCCTGTGAATAAAAAAAGGAGGCTGGAGTGGGAGAGGGAATGGATGAATGGACATATTAGCATGTTGATTCTCTGGATTAATATGATTTCTTTGATCTGTCCAACTAATAATTCCTGATTAGATATGTGGGTGGGGAAGAGTAAGGAATTGAGAACACCAAGGTTACAAACATGGGAGACTAGAAGAATGGTGATTCCCTTCAACAGAAACAGAGAAATCTGGGGTGGGAATGGGTTTTGGGGAAAAGATGATGAGTTCTGTTTTGGACATTTTGAATTTGAGATGTCTCTGGTCATATATTTTGAAATGTCCAAATTTGTGAAGTGGAATTGAAGCTTTATCTCGTTTAATACTCACAAAAACCCTGAGAAGGATGATGTGGTACATAACAACATTTAGAGTTCCTCAAGTTTAAGTCTAGATAGCACTGTTACTACCATTAGTTTCTATAACTACAGGGTGGGCCAAAAGTCACAATGTTTTAGAAACTTTTTGAAACATTTTATTGGCCATTTACAAGACTTGATTTTTCATATGCAATATAAATTCATTTCCTACATATAGTGTATAAGATGCTGGGTATTGTAAATTAAAAACAAAAAATGAAGGCGTTAATAAACATTAAAAGCCCTTTGTGACTTTTGGCCCACCCTGTATGTTCCTTAGATAAACAATAACTCATATAGTGGCTAAGGATGACTAATTTTATATTTTTAAAATGAGTTTCTTTTTTTACAACATAAATTTCATCTACTCAGGTGGAAATTCAGGAGCTTCCTAAAGCATAACCATCTGCATGATACAATGATGGTCCAGAAGCCGCTCTCTTACTTTTAAAGCATCACCAGGCTTTAAGTACATAACAGGTATAGCTTCAAAGTTCAAGGGAAACAAGAGAAAGAGAGTCAGATATAAACAGGCTTTTGTATTTATATATGAAACAGAGAGAGATTGATGGGTCTGATCCCATTAGAGCTTAAATCTTTTTGCTCATGTGCGACTGCTTTTACTTGAGTTTCCTTGCCACAGATCTCTTGGCAGTATTTTTGGATGGAAAAATATACATAATTCGGGTCTTTATAGCACAGAAAGTAGGAAAGACATAGGTAGAAGTTATTATTGCTTTTTCTTCCCAAACATTGAAGAAAATGACCAATATTTCCTTACCTTTATTTTGTATTTTGTGATTTTCACAGGGCTTTGAAGGGAGCGTTATTTGCATCTCTTTCTCAGAATCTGCTTTTATAATTAGGGCAGAAAAGAAATGTTATGAATAATTAAAATGTGATAGTATGCCATACATCATTTATATGCCTGAACATTTCTATGTCATTTTAAGCATATGTTGAATTTCTGAGAAAGTGATATATTTTTAAATGCTAGTTGGATAATGAAATTTTTACTTTGATACTTTGGTTCTGAGAGCTTATTAGTGTAGGTCTTTTCTCCAATGATGCAGATTACAACTCCTCCAATACTTTCTTGTCTTGTGTGATTTGTGTGTATGTTTTCCCCAGAATCCTCCATAAGGAGTCAATACAAAGTACTGGCATAAGCTTCTTCTAGGTCTCTTGATATTTAAGGAAACTAGTGGAGTTGTCTCACTCTCTTGATAAATGATTGACCTACCTTCTTTTCTGCTTACACTTCTCTCAGACATTCTGTATGGTGCTGCTTCTGTACGGTTCTTTGTTGATCATGCACTACAGCCTACTCATGCCCTTCCAGTGCCCTTTGGTTGACTCTCAACTTTTATTTTTTGGATTTTTGGTGTTCCATGTCTTGTAGCATCCATCACCAGAAAAATATTTATGGGCCTTTGTTTCTGGGATATTTCTAAATATAAAAGCCTTTCTTTCAGTTTTGCCCAAGGCTGGCATAGCACTTTATACAAGTTGAGTTTTATTCAGTCTCTAGTAGCTATGATTTATATCACAAAACAACTACATATAGTTTTTAATGATTGGCAGCAATTGGTTAAGTCTCTTACTGAGCTAACATAGAAACATTCCTTCATACTGTTTTATCTGTCACACCAAAGTAGTAAAGCTGGATTTGGTTAGAACTAGTTAAGCAGAGTTTAACACAATGGATAGTTTTATGACAAGGAAAAAGAAAAAAACCAACCCCTCTATCTATATATAGGTGTAGTGGTATAATGTATAGTGTAGTGTATAAGGGGGTGTAGTACATAGGGCATTGGGCCTAGAGTCAGGAAGTCCTGAGTTCAAATCGAGCCTCAGACATTATTAGAAGTGTGACCCTGGACAAGTCATTGAATCGCCATTTGCCTCAGTTTCCTTAAATGTAAAATTGGGATAATAAGAGCACATCCTCTCATGGTTGTGAGGATCAAATGGAATAATATTTATAAAAGGTTTAGCACAGTATCAGGCACATAGTAAGGCAGTTAATAAATGCTTCCTTTCTTCCTAATAGTAGTACTTTGTTTAATAGTAATCATGAAATGTGAAACTGTTATCCCACTTTCTCTTACAAAAGAACCAACCAACAAACCATAGACTGCTTAGAGGAAATTTTCTTCATCATTAATAGAGAAAAGGCCATTTCTCATTATGCATTTTTGTATAAAGTTATCTTTTATTCAGTGTCATTGCAAACAACTCTTCATTTAGATGGGAACATAGATTAAAGGGATAACAATGTTTTGTTAGACCTAAGTTAATGAATCTTTAGAGCAGGAAAAGTGAATCCGAATTACAAAGATCTTGAAGCTACATATAGGCTTCATATATTACTATAATGCATGACTAGAGTTTGGGGTGAATCCCAGGCATTTTAGACTATTTGTCATCAGTACACCTGGGCTAAAGTCACTAAAAAATGCAGCAGAAGGTTTCTTAAAAGTCAATGAAATTATTTCAGTATTTCATATAGCAACCAATGGCTAGTAAACTTTCTAAATCTGCTTTGTGATCAGTTTATTTTCTTTAGGAGGAGTACTAAGTACTAATGCTTTTGTTCATGAGCTGAATACACCTTAGTGTTTCCTTAACAGAGCTCTCTTTTTTCCCTCAGGTATCTCATATTAAGCCATAAAATTTCACTCTGAGCTAAAGCTTATTTACAGAAACTCAGCCATGCATTTACAATCCTTAAAAATATGTATGTTGGTGACTAATGCAGAAATATGTTTAATGTGATTGTACACATATAACCTATATCAGATTATTTGCTGTCTTGGGGAGGGGGGAGAGAAGGGAGGAGAGGGAGGGAAAAAAATTTGAAACTAGAAATCTTATAAAAACAAACGTTGAAGACTATCTCTAAATGTAACTGGAAAATAATAAAATATTTATATGGAAAAAAGAGAAATACATACATACATACATACATACATATATATTGGAGCAGCTAGCTGACGCAATGGATAGAGTACCAGCCCTGGAGTCAGGAGGACTTGAGTTCAAATCTGGCCTCAGCTGGCCTCAGACATTTAACACTTACTAGCTGTGTGACCCTGGGCAAGTCACTTAACCCCAATTGCCTCACTTAAAAAAAAAAATCTGACCTCAGACATTTGACACTTACTAACTTTGTGACTGTGAGCAAGTCACTTAACCACAATTGCCTTGTCAAAAAAAAAATGCATATGTTAAGATGATTTTGTGATCAACACAAAACCTCTTTTAGTATTTAATATTTCATTTAATGCTGCACTTTGTTTTTTTTTGTTTGTTTTTTGCAGGGCAATGGGGGTTAAGTGACTTGCCCAGGGTCACACAGCTAGTAAGTGTCAAGTGTCTGAGGCCAAATTTGAACTCAGGTACTCCTGAATCCAGGGCCGGTGCTTTATCCACTGCGCCACCTAGCCGCCCCCTGCACTTTGTTTTGCACTTCAGTGTGTCCAATCCCCTTTTATTCTGAGCTTAAATAATTCTTGAAATAATTTACTTTCCTGTGCCAACAGTGACAGCAGTAATTGTCATTGAAGTGTACTCTTTAAGAACTATAACTTTTAGGGGCAGCTAGATGGCACAGTGGATAGAGTACTGGCCCTGGAGTCAGGAGAACCTGAGTTCAAATCCGGCCTCAGACACTTAACACTTACTGGCTGTGTGACCCTGGGCAAATCACTTAACCCCAATTGCCTCACCAAAAAAAAAAACCAACTATAACTTTTGCTTCCCTGCAATAATAACCTTTCCTAAAAACTAAAGAATTAAAAATACAACAAAAGAGCAATGAAGCATGTGTTTGCCACAAAATCTTGCACTCAACTGGAAAAAAATTAATTAAAGGTAAAGAAACCAACTCAATCCAATTTCATCTGGTCAAGATTAGACTTTTTGATTTAGCTTAGTGTCAGTAATAGTGCACATATATATACATGACCGTTGTTGCCACAAATTACTTCTCTCCCAAGTAATTCATATACTTCTGTATGTGATAGCTTTTGTATGAAGTGCAATGATTCCTCTTTAAATTCCTATCCTGAATACTTATCAAGGTTTAGCACTTAATTGTTTTTAAACTGTTTGTTAGTTTCCATTCTGTTTGGTGATATGAGACTCCTTCAGTCAAGAATCACATTTCATGTTTCTTTTATATCTCTCACGGTACTACAGTATACAATAAATATTAATTAATTTGATGGATTCCTAAGGGGTATTTATTCCTCTAGTCTAATGCAGTATTTATCAAACTTTTTTTCTAAATGAACAGGAACTTCCTCTCCCCTAAACTTCAGCAGAGCCTTTGTAATAAACTTTTAAAAAGTATTTTAAAATGTATTCTACTGATGGTACCAAATAATAGGATGATTTTTAAAATAAAAATTTAATTCCAAATCTAAAAGATTATAAACAACTTAGTGGAACACACATGGCTATTATCAACAAGTATTTTGTAACAGGAAACAATATTGGATATGATATTCCAACTAAAATCTTCCTCTAGTGCCTCATTATGACATGAAGGTGATCCTATTTTTCTGTTTTTGATGTTGTTATTTTGGTGAAGCAGTTGGAGTTAAGTGACTTAACCAGGGTCACACAGCTAATAAGTGTCAAGTATCTGAGGCCAGATTTGAACTCAGGTCCTCCTGACTCCAGGGCCTGTGCTCTATCTACTGTGCCAACTAGCTGTCCTGTGATCCTGCATTCTTGAAAGCTCTGGCAGTAGAGCACAAGCTCTGGAAGGTCCTACTATAAAGGAGAAAGGCTTCATACATGAGCCTAGGAACAATATGTTATCCCATGACCAGCTAAAGTCAAAATAACTTTTCCTGAAAGGCTGGCCACCAGGAGATGAATGATTTGGCCACAACAACTCATAAAACTTTCTACTGAGAAGTAGTAGGGTTGTCATATGATTTGGTTGAAAGTGTACTCGCATGGATGAAATCATAGATCTTTTGATGTATGGAAGTATTTGAGTACTCACCAAATTAGATGTTTCATAACAACTTTCATTTTCTCACTTACTTATGTTAAGGGTTTTTTTTGAGGGGGGTATTTCAGTTCAACACATTTTACTTTTTAAAATTCAAGGTTTTTTTTTTTTAAATGTTCTGTTTTATTTATAAACACCTGTGTAATTTTGTTGGAACCATGGAACTATTTTAAAAATAAGTTTACTTGTAGATCTGTGCTTCAGGATCACTGGAAATAAACCCAAATTGGAGCTATTATTGTATTTGCATTTCTTCTATATTTGGAATTTAGTATTCAAACTAGTTTTGTGTATATTTCATTGATAAATGACTCTTGATTATTGACATTTTTGCTCTCTTGGTTCTTCAGATTTGCCAGTTTTACATATAGTGCAATATTTTAGTGCATCTGTGGATCTATGACTTCATTAATATGGGTATTTCCTTCATTGGTGCTATTCACAACCTATCCATGCCTTCTTGTCCATGTCCCCCCACAGCTCCTCCATAAAAGATCTACCATATGCACTGGAGGCCTTCCAACAATTCATGAATATGATCTCAGGCTGTCCATATGTTATCTTAAAGTCGCACTTTAAATCCAAGTGATCTAAAATAAAGCCCCTTGCACACTGGATTGGCCCCCATAGAGGATTTGTGGGAGGACATGGACAACGGACAATCTATTGGCTTCTCACTTCTTCCTCTGCCTTCCTTTATACAACCCTGCTCTTTATCTGCACCATGTCCTCTAGTCCCTTGACTCCTCAGTTCTTTCCCAGGTCATCTCTCCTGCACGAGCCACTCACTCTTCTTCCTATCTTGACTCCTTGGTGAAACAATTCTACTCTATGCTGTCCCCCTCTGTTGAATCCCTAGCCTCTTTATCATATCACTGATAATGCCCAACCAAGCCTCAACTTTGAATCACTCCTATCATTTGTCACCTTTGTTCCTACACACATGCTGCTAGACAAAGGTAGAAAAAATAATGCAACTATTCTGACTAGGTCTACTACAATTTTATGTTACATAACTTTAACTGGGCCCTTGCTGCTGCTAGGCAATTCTCTTGTATGTATCAATTCACTATCTCAATCTCTACAGTGGCTCTATCAAACTTTTTCATCCCTCCTCAAACCTTCCATAACTCCTCCTCCCCCTCCTACCTTCCCTTTTATTGTAGAGGGCAACACCAGTTAAGACCACTTCACCATGTGAGACAGAGGTGAACCATGTGAGCCAGGAGTCCCACCCCCCAGATCCAATCTGTTGCCAAGGCCTGTTGATTTCATCCTTGTGAGATCTCTTGAATATTCCCCTTTCTCTCATCTGACACTATCACCACTCTAGTACAAGCCCTTATCACCTCATGCTTGGATTATTGCAGTCTCCTGATGGCAGATCTTCCTCCCTCAAGTCTCTCCTCATTCTAGTCCATCCTTCATTCAGATACTAAAGTCATTTTCCAAAGGCATGGGCCCAATCATGTCACACATCCCCTCCCAATTCAGTAAACTCCATTGACTTCTTATTGCGTCCAGGAGCAAATAAAAATGCTGTTTGGCATTCAAAGCCCTTCATAACCTGGATCCCCAAACAGACCTTTCCAGTCTTACACCTTACTCTTCAGAATATATTCTTTGATCCAGAGACACTGGCCTCCTAGCTGTTCCACTTACAAGACAGTCCATCTCTCAGCCCAAGACATTCATTCTTGCTGTCCTCCATGCCTGAAACACTCTTCCTCCTCCACTCTGATTACTGTAACCTCCAAAGTTTCCTTTGTCTTAACTAAAATCCCACTTTCTACAGGAAGCCTTCCCTACCCCCTCTTAATTCCAGTGCCTTCCTTCTATTAATTATTTCCTGTTTATCCTGTATATAAGCTGCTCTCTATATATTTGTTTGCACGTTATCTCCTCCTTTATATTATAATCTCCTTAAGCTTAGGGGTTCTCTTTTGCCTCTTTTTCTATCTCCACTGCATAGCATAGTACCTTGCACATAGTAAGCACTTAATAAAGGTTTCTTTCTTTTTTTTGCGGGGCAATGAAGGTTAAGTGACTTGATCAGGGTCACACAGCTAGTAAGTGTCAAGTGTCTGAGGCCAGATTTGAACTCAGGACTGGTGCTTTCTCCACTGTGCCACCTAGCTGACAAATATGGATGGGTGGTGATTTGCTTTCTTGGATTGGGCACCCATATCATTGAAGTCACAGATTTATCCAAGTATCAAAATATTAAAGTATTTGTGTGATAGAGCCAACATCTGGATACCTTTTATGCTGCCTAAAAATTAATAATTAAAACAAAAGATTAAATATAAATGGACAGGGGCAGCTAGATAGCACAGTGGATAAAGTACTGGCCTTGGATTCAGGAGGACCTGAGTTCAAATCCAGTCTCAGACACTTGATACTAGCTGTGTGACCCTGAGCAAGTCACTTAACCCTCATTGCCCTGTAAAACAAAATATATGTGTGTATATATATATATATATATGTGTGTGTGTGTGTGTATGTGTATATATATATATATATATATATATATATATATATATATATATAAAGACACATTATTTTTGCTAGTATTCTACCAGCACGGAGTGACTCTATTTAGACCACTAAGCTGACTTTATCATGATTGATTTTGACCAGTCTCCGGTGTTGTTGGTTAAACATCCATGTTGTACTCAGTAAATGCAAAAAACTGAAATTAATGAGTTTAGTTGTGCATACTTATCTACCGTTACATTTTTTTTTTTACATCATTACCTTGAATTGTTTGGTAGAATGAGCAGGGGCTTGAAGTGAATTCAGGGTCATAGGCTCTAAAGCTGGAAGGCACTTTAGAGGTCACCTGATTTAAGTTTCTCATATTACAGATGAAGAAACTGAGGCCCAGAGAGGTTAAGGGACCAGTCCATGTAGGTGGGAAGTGACAAAGTTGTTAAAACTCATCAATGTATAAGCAGAAAATAGCCATGTTGTCTACTCCCTCATTGAAGTCATGGACATCTGGCAGTGCTGAAACAACCAAGATCTGGTTTCAGTTCCGTCCACAGCACTAGTATCTCAGACAATGGCTGTCCAAAGACTGCTCAGGGCTCCCCCAACAGAGCTCCCAATTCATGTAAGAGAATACTTCCTTGTAAATCCCCTCAGTGATTCCGGGAAGAAAAGGTAGGTTAAGGAAACTGAACTCTAGTTTTACCATCCAGGTAGCTTTTGGTAGCACTTTGCACCTGACCAGGAAAGATTTTCCTTTTGTTTAGATGGTAAGACACTTGATTTCTGATTTCATACCAAAGTACGATATTCTTGTCTGATCAGACTCAAGTAGTACCTGACCTTGTGAGATACATAAATGGAAAATACCCAACTAAAAGGTCAATCTTAGACCTGGATTCAACTTTTGACTAGGGAACAAATTTTGAACTAGTGTTGCAAACAGTACTGTAGCAAGCTGTAGAATTTGCAACTTATTAGCAATAGCTGGTCAATGCCATGTGAAGTAGCATGGACTAACTTAAAATTTTTTGTTTTCTTAGTTGTTTCTGTTTTAAATGTATTTGTGCTCTTGTTTAAATAAAAAACAAAAACCTTTTCAGGAAGAAACTGATTACATGTATGATCTATTTTTATGTATAATTATTTTTTAACTGACAACTATCTTGCATCTGTCAGTACCATGAGAACTTGGACAGTCTTTTAATAACCTTCCAGTTTTTTCTTTAAAAGATGGCTAATGCTTGAGCAACCTACATTGCATAGGTAGTCAGATAATGTAGTCAAATAACATATATGAAAATACAGTGGAAAGAATTCTGGACTTGGACTTAGAAAATCAGGGTTCTAATGTTTGCTTTTCCACTAATTAGCTGTGTAACCTCAAACATATCATTTCAATTCTTTGACCAACAAATTTCTTCCTCTGAAAGAGAGAATATTTACATTGCTGTCTTATAAGTTTATTGTGAGCATCAGACTTGATCATGTATGTAAGAGTGTTTTATGACTAAATTATTTTATACCTATAAACCGATACTATTGTCATCACTATCATCAATATGTCTATAAAAATTGGTTGGATAGTGTTAAGACCTTTTGAGAGCTCATAGGTTTCTTTACAAAAGCCTGTTTATATTCAATTTTCTCATCTGAAAATGAGGAAGTTGGATTAGATGATTTTTAAGGGCTGTTTCAGCTTTTAACTAATGATCTTATGATCTACATGGTATGGACCAGTGTTTGCCTGAGTATAACACTAACAAAATACCATTTGGGGGTAAACATTTAAAAAGTTATTGTGGTTGATCATCATGAAATGCATCCAGATTGTCTCTGGAATAAAATGTCAACTGGCATTCAAGACTTTCCACAGGGCAGCTAGGTAGTGCAGTGGATAAATCACTGGCCCTGGATTCAGGAGTACCTGAGTTCAAATCCAGCCCCAGACACTTGGCATTTACTAGCTATGTGACCCTGGGCAAGTCACTTAACCCCCATTGCCCCACCAAAAAAAAAAAAAGACTTTCCACAATCTGGTCTAAAGCTTACCTTTTCTGGTAGCTGTGTAGACAGCTCATTGAGTTAGTCCATCAGTACTTTCTGGCTTTATTTTTTGCTACTCCCCTACAGTAGCCTTCCGGTCTAAATAAACCATTTCTCTTTGTTATTTAACCAACAGTTTTAGAAGTCCTTGCCTTCCTTTGCTTTTTACCATGCCTCTCAAAATGTTATTTATCCTTAATACAACACCTTGCACAAATCCTACTTCTTCCATGAAATTGTACTCATCCACCCCAGCTGGAAGTGATCTCCACTAACAGACTGTCTTTTATACACATATTAAGATTATACCAGTAGGAGAAACATAGAGAGAACTTCATTCAGTGATCTTCTGATGGTCAGTATCATGTAAGGGATAAGACATCAAATATGCTCACCAAGATTGTTGGCTACTAGTATGAGAGGGTGATGTCATTTGGACTCAAAGTCCAAATGAAAGCATAGTTTTCCATAGACAGCAAAATCCTTCAAATGTCCCTAAATGTGAATGATATTGTGCTGATCGCATCAAGCCCCAGAATATGATAAGGCCTTCTCAATGAGAGCAATACTCACCCAGAAAATATTGATTTAATATGCATATAGGAAAAACCAGCTCTTATATATGGTTGGATAGAGAGTCTATTGAATTAGACTATTAGCACATTTATCTTTGGACATGCATTGTAGGTCAACAATGAAGTAGGAAGGAAGAAGAGGAGGAACTCACATTTATAGAAGGCCTCAAAGTTTGTAAAATGCTTCACCAATATTATCTCATTCGATCCTCATAACATCCAGGGAGGTAGGTGCTGTTATTATCTCCATTTTACAGATGAAGAAACTGAGTCAAACAAAGGTTGAGTGACTTACCCTGAGTCACACCGCTAGTAAGTGTAAGCATTTGAACTCATCTTCATGTCTCCAGTCTCATGTTCTTTCTACTACACCACCTAGTGTCTAGACCTAATAGGAAAGAAAAAGTAAGTAGGATTGCTTTTGGACAGTTATTTAGCATTTTCAACATTCCTGCAATACTCCTGACATTAAAACCCTTCTCTTAACTTTGATGTTCTCCCAGTGATGAAATATGAAGATTTAGAGGAGAATATGGTCAAAAACTATTGGAGAGAACACCCACATCAATGAGATCACCATACTTTATGCCAAGCTGATTTACTTCCCTGCTGCCTACAAACATACCCATATTTTCCCATCTGCAAAAAAACCTTACTTGATCCATCCACTCCTGATAGCTATCATCCTATACCTCTCCTTCCTTTCATGGCTAAAATCCTTGAGAAGGCCATCTACAATCAGTCCCTCCCTCCACTTCCTTTCCTCTGTCTTCTTAGTTCTCTTTAAGTTTGGCTTCAGATCACAGCATTCAACTGAAACCTCTCTCCAGAGTTACCAGTGATCTCTATCTCCGTGATGACCTGTTCTCAATTCCCATCCTGCATAAAGTCTCTGTAGACACTGACACTGTCAATCACTCTCTTTTCCTTATTACCCTTCTCTTCCTGGATAATTACAATAGTGTTCTCTCCTACTTCTTCTACCTGGCTGACTTTTCCTTCTCAGTTTCCTTGGCTGAATACTCATCCAGATCATGACCCCTAAACATGGGGTCTCTTTTCTCACCCCTCTTCTCTTCCCCCTCCATGCTATTTCACTTCATCTCATTAACTCTCATGGAAGCAATTATCTCTTTGAAGATGGTCTTTATATCTAACCCTAACCCCTCTCAAGATTGGAGGTTAGGAGGGGCAGCTAGGTGGCTCAGTGGATAGAGCACCAGCCCTGGAGTCAGGAGTACCTGAGTTCAAATCCGGCCTCAGACACTTGACACTTACTAGCTGTGTGACCCTGGGCAAGTCACTTAACCCCAATTGCCTCACTAAAAAAACAAACACACACACACAAAAAAAAGATTGGAGGTCAGGAAAGACTAGAAACTTAACATCTGCTCTGTTTCAGTCTAATCTTCCCCTTCCCACTTACCAGCCTCACACACATTTAACTATCCTGTTCAGGGAATAATAATCACATCAACAGTTGCTAAAGTCATGTTATTTCCAGCTGACTTTTGGACATCTGAAACTGGATGTCTATAAACATCTTAATCTTAATATGTCCAAAATTGAACTTATCAACTTTCCCCCCCTAAATCCTTCCCTCTTCCTTACTTATCTGTAATAATTACCGTATAGGATACTACCATAATCCTAATTACTCAGGCTCAAAACTTAGGTATTATCAACACTTTACTCTTACCCTCCTATCCAACCAGTTGCCTTGACCTATAATTGCTAAACTCATTACATCTCTCTCATATAACCCCTTCTCTCCTCTGACTTTGCCACCTTCCTGCTACAGGCCTTCATCACCTCACTCCTGGACAATTGCAGTAGCATTCTGATTGATCTTCTTGCCTCAGGTCTTCCCATTGCAGTCTGTCCTCCACTTAGCTGTCAAAGTGATCTTCCTAAATCAGAAGTCTGACCATGTACCCTGCCTCTCCCCATTAAATACATTCCAGTATCTCCCTATAACTGCCAGGATGAAATAGAAAAATCCTCTGTTCGACTTTCAAAGTCCTTTATAACCTGGCTTCTGGTCTTCTTATTCCTTATTCCCCTCCATATATTTTGTGACCCATTGACACTGGCCTCCTGGCTGTTCCATGCCCAGTATATCTTCTGACTCCATGAATTTTCACTGGCTGTCCCCTATGCCTGGGATTTTCTTCCTCCCTGTCTCTTCCCCCTAGCTTCCCTTGTTTCCTTCAAGTTTTAGCTAAAATTTCATCTTCTACCCAAAGCCTTTCCAAAGTCCCCCAAAGTACAAGTGCCTTCCCTCTGAGACTGGTTCCAGTTTACCTTGTATATGTCATGTTTGTACATGTTTTTTTGCACATTGTATCCTTCATTTGACTATAAGCTCCATGACAGCAAGGACTGTTTTTGCCTTTCTTTGCATCCCTAGCGTTTTCCTAGCACATAGTAAGAACATAAGAATGCCATACATTGGCTTATGTATGTAGCCAGGCTCCAAGATTCAGGTACATCTACCATGAGTCTGTCACTGCCTTGACTATAGAAACAACTTCTGCCCTGCTGCTGTGTGATCCTCCCCTTCCCATCTCCCCAGTCTCACTCACATATAACAATACTGTTCAGGGAACAATAATCCCATCAGCACTTGCTAAAGTCATGGTATCTATTATCTTATTCCTCCTCTCAGAATTACTGTGATTCTGCCTCACAAGCCACCTGAGCTCCCTTTCCTGGCTACCATTTCCTTCCTTCATCCAAGACAGCCCCATTTTTTCACTGTGCATCTCTCCCACTCTACCTTCTGTGGTACCCTGGGAACCTCTCTCTCAGTGATAAACTGCCCTTCATATTACACCTGTTCTTCTTGTGATCCTTCCATCTCCTTGGTTCCACATAAGAATAAACTATTATCCATGGTCACCCACTCCACCGCTTGATATAGCTTCACTCACCTCCCTGACAGATTGGGCCAGGAGGATGATTAGGCATAGTTCATGCTCCCTACTGACACTTCCAACTCTTCCCTTACTGCCATCACTTATCATCCTCTCCTTAGTCATTCCCTCCATCCAGCTATTGAGATCTGGGTGTCAATTAGCCATCCTCAAGTCACTCCCTCTCCTTTCTCAAAGAGTTCAGTACCAAGTGCATTGGATAGAGCACAGGACCTGGAGTCAGGAAGATTCATCTTCCTGAATTCAAATCTGGCCTCAGACATTTATTAGCTGTGTGACCCTGGCTAAGTCACTTACCCCTGTTTGCTTCAGTTTCCTCATCTTAAAATGGGCTGGAGAAAGAAATGGCCAACCACTATAGTGTCTCTGTCAAGAAAACCCCAAAGGAGGTCATTAACAATCAGATGCGACAAAAAAATTCCTGAACAGCCTAGCTCACCGTCTTTGTGTCTTCCCCAAACCATCTTTATACCTGGGGATTTCAAGGTACATGGAGGAAGAAGGGAAAGAAGCTTTCATTGAGTGTCTCCTCAGGCACTGACCTAATCTCATTTGATCTTCACAACAACCCATAAGGTAGATGCTATTATTTATCTCATTTTACAGTTGAGGAAACTGAGGAAAACAGAAGTTAAATGCCTTGCCCAGGGTCATACAGGCAGCAAGTGCCTGAGGCTGGATTTTAAATGAGGCCTTCCTAATTCTATGCCCAGTGCTTTATCCCTTATCCCACTTGAATATCCCTATTTCCCTGTTTGTTACCCTTCCCAATTTTCCCATGACCTGCACCTTTAATCCATGGTAAATATATGCAGAGATGGCCTTGTTCTTGATTTTCCCAGTCACTCACATCAGTTCAGTCCACCCTATCTGCTTCCCCAAGCATTCTCCCCTGCTCTGGCTTCACTTTCCTCAGATTTAAGATTAATTTTGCCTATCCAAGAACAAAAGCACCAATATATTTTTTAACTCCACTCATTTGGTCCAATTGAAATTTCTTTGTTCAATGCAGGAATCTTCCAGTTTAGTTGATATATACGATTTAGAATCTTTTTCCCTTTGCATTTTTCTAGAGTTATATAAGAAACTTTTGAATAGAAGCCAGGTGTTTTGGAGCAGCTAGGTGGTGCAGTGGATAAAGCATCAGCCCTGGATTCAGGAGGACCTGAGTTCAAATTCGGCCTAAGACACTTGACACTTACTAGCCGTGTGACCCTGGGCAAGTCACTTAACCCTCATTGCCCTGCCACAAAAAAAAAGCCAAGTATTTTGTCATCATGAATGTCTATCAGTAACACTGATGCACACACAGAGAGACATATACACACATAAAGATATACATAAACAGACCAATGACATAAAAATGTATGAGTATATATCAGAAGGCAGCTAGGTGGCACAGTGGATAAAGCACTGGCCCTGGATTCAGGAGGACCTGAGTTCAAATCCGGCCTTAGACACTTGACACACTTACTAGCTGTGTGACCCTGGGCAAGTCACTTAATCCCAATTGCCTCACCAAAAAAAAAAAAAAATATGTATATATATATATATATATATATATATATATATATACATATATTTCAGAGCTAAAGAAAGATTATCTCATGATTCTTACTTTATTATAAACAGAACTTTCAGGTAGAATATTTTCCTTTATTTTGTTCTTTAAGTTGTTTTTTTTATTTTCTTTAAAAGGTTCTATTTTTCTTAAATCTGAGTGTTTGTTGAGGTGTCTGATCCCAACCCTTGTGTTAGTTTTAAGGGATACCTTCTTTGGAGGCAAGAGCAAGACCATCCTGCAGTAGAGGAAAGAGAAAGGTTTAATTGCCCAGCAAAGGCAGAAACATGCTCTGAAAAGTAAAGATTTCAGCCTTAATGTGCGTGGAACAAAAGGCCGTTGTGAGCTGTGTACAAGAGTTGGTGAGAGTTTGTATTCTGCCCCTTTTTTCTGTGGGAGTTATTTCCTGTTGTTGACTAGAGTTCTTTATTTAGAACCACCTAGCTACAGAGTGCTTGCTAGCTAGAAGGGAAAAAAAAATGTGCTTAAAACATAAGCTTATTTCAAGAAAAAGCATGTTTAAGTCATATTACACATGCTATGAGACAATACTATAGTTCCCAAAATCCAAAAGTATGGTTTCTTCTTATTCTTTCAACCCACACTTAAAGAAACACCTAAGAGGAGAGAAGTAAAATATGTTTGATTTAGTAAGTCCATAGTCACATGGACACCATGTTATGAAGAGTTCACAAGGAAAATGTGTCTTTCTGTATTTATTTTGGTTTTTAAACAAAGGTGTCCTAGTTATAAATAAATCTCCTGATACATTAAGGACCCCTTAAGAGAGCCTACTGTGTTTGTGAGGTAGATTTTGTGGTGTGTTTTTCCCCCGCTTTTTTGTCCATAGCATTGCCTGCTCACGTTACAATAATAGGTGCTTTCTCGATGTTCACCTAGCAGGTAAGAAGGCCACCTAAGACACAGGCTTTAAATAACCAGCTAAATCTCTGCCTTGTCAGCTAGGATTCCTAATGAGAAATTTAGGCTACATCTAAATCTAATAATTGGGTTTTGCATTCTGCTATGTAAAATAGAGTGAATTAGCTAATGCATAGCATAGTGGATTGGGTATTTAGTTTGGAACTGGAAGACATAGGTTTCAGTCATACCTTGGATATTTGCCAGCTCGGTTATCAAGGGATACTTCATTTAACCTTTCAGAGCCTTAATTTCCTTATCTCCAAAATGGGCATGATAATTCTTGCCCTCTCTATTTCACAGAGTTATTTTGAGATAGATACTTTACAAACCTTGAAACAAATATACTTGAGGTTGTTTGTTGTTATTCCAACATATAGTGAAGGGAGTAAAACTTCTGTCCATTATTGAAACTGGGAACAAACATGAATGTTTGAAATGGACAGATTATTCTGATGTTTATTAATAGACTTTAGAAATTATTAGAAAGAAAATTACTTAGGAGATTAGTTTTTAGGGAAAATATCTAAGTGTGACCCTGGGTAAATTACTTAACCTCCCAGTTCTTTAGCTAGGCAACTCTCTAAGACAGAAGATTACAGAGGAAATGCCAGCCCTCATTGATAAATGGAGTTCCCTTAGTTTGGAGTTCATATTAATACCAATGAAATAATAAGTCCAGTACCTATCTCTAGCCCTGTAATTTAAACAAAAGAGAAAGATTTGCTATGTTTTTTTCATCTGTTGAAATTTTTGAGAAGATTTTATATTCTATCCTATTGCTCTCAAAGCAGAAATATATCTGGAATACTTAAAAAATTTTTTTTACTTCTAATGTAGGAACAGTGTTATATACCAAAAAAAAAAAACTTTAAAAAAAATTATCACTAAATGGAAGGACCTAAAGATCAAATAATATATTATTTGTAAAGTGTTTATTTAGCACAGTGCCTAGCACATAATAGGTGTTATATAAATACTTATCCCCTTTCCCCACCCACAGAATAGAGAATCAGAGCTGGTTGAAAATGAAGATTTGGTGGATTTTAAAATGGGTATTGCTGGGGACAGCTAGATGATGCAGTGGATAAAGCACCAGCCCTGGATTCAAGAGGACCTGAGTTCAAATCTGGCCTCAGACACTTGACATTTACTATCTGTGTGACCCTGGGCAAGTCACTTAATCCCCATTGCCCCCCCTAATGGGCATTGCCCTATTTTTCTTTTGTATTTAGTCAAATCAAAGTTAAAGACAACTAGGTTGTGTTAAAATGATCAATGTTGCTCTTTGCTTCTGTAGATAATGCTAGATTTTGCTGACACTTCATCATCTAAACAATGCTCAGAGTTATGATGCCAAGTAAATAATTTCTGTACTCATAGCAAGATAATCTGGCATTGTTTCAAGTTTTTTATTTGATTCAATTTTTCAGACTTATTTTGTTTTATTTTTTAAAAGGATGAAGATGAAACAATTTTAAGGATAATTAAATCTATGCATTGATTCAACAGATAGACATTTATGCATAATACACTTATTTGTAGATAAGCTAAATGGCAATAGGTATTTAAAATACAGCTGATATAATCATGGTATTTACTTGATGCCATCCCAGTTGTTTTTTTTTTTCTCTAAATTTGGCACTACAGATTGAACTTTTAAAATTTTTTTAAAGAGAAGTTATATAGACCAATTACTTTGTGTTCTTTTTACCTTAAAACTAGACTCAAAGATAACTGCCCATTTTAAAAGTTTGGTAAAACGTCCCAAATTCTTCTCCTTCAAAAATGAGTCTTTACTGGGTATATATGTCAAGGAAGCAACAGATAAGGAGAAAAAGTTCCAATATATATCACTATTCAAAGAAGCACTCTTTGGTGGAGCAAAGAACTTGAAACAAAGTGGGTCTGTCAATTGGGGAATGATTAGAAAAAAACTATGGTATATGAATGTAATGGAATATTATTGTATAGTAAGCAATTGTGAGTTTTAGGAATTCAGAAAAACATGAAAAGGTTTTTATTAAACAGATGCAGAGCAAAATAAGAACCCAGAGAATAATACCTCAACAATGCAAATGAAAAGATCACTAATAAGAAATCAAAATTTGAGTACCTTTTAAAAAAATCAAGATACCAGAGAACTGATAATGAAATATACTTTCCCCATCATGGGAGATGAGTAGGAGAGTTTTAGAATAGAATATTTGTGTTTCAAATGAAGTCAATGTATCAGATATTTTTTCTTTTTTTTTAATTACAAAGGGGAAGTTCAACTGGAGATAGTAAGTTGAAATTACTATTCTATAAAGATAAAAAGCATTAATAAAACTTTAAATTAAGCTTTTCAAAACTAGAAAGCATTAATTTTAAGTTAGCAAGATTAAATTTCATATCTAGATTATGTTTTAAAAACACTTTACTCTATAAAATCCTAATGTGCTGTTAGCTCTTATTCCATTCTTCTTGGCCTTGCTAAGTATATATTTTTAAAAATTGTTTTGCATATAAATATGGTGAAGGTGATACTGATAGTGGGTTTGAAGACCAGCTTAGCATTAGGACTGGAATTTAAGAATATCTCAAAGAACCAAAATTGCATTAATTAATACAGTGCATTTTTTAAATCTCTAAGACAAAAAAAATAGAGAATGAAATTTTTATTTCAAATAAAATTATAATGCAATTTTTGGATCAATGGGTATGTCTGGTTCTTCTTTGTTATCTAAGGATGAGTATGCTTATTGCAAGTAGATTGTCAAGCTGTGAAATGAAAACAAAAATTAAAAATACCTCTGCATTCCTCTTCTGCAGTAATGGTGTCAGAGTAGTGGAAAAGGCAAAAGAGAATGTTGAGGACCATTAACTTCTTTGTTATAAATGAACCCAGAAAACAGAAGGCAGTTATGTTTCTAGTTGCTGCTAAATGGAAATATAGTTCATAAGCTTTTAATGAAGAATTAAATATAAGCTGGTAGAATTGGTTTGATTGTGCACATGAGTTCATGAGCATAAACTAAAGAAAAAAAAGATCACTGAGAAGTTATAGTTTTATGTACCACCTTTTGTTGCAAAGGATGAAGAGCTGGACAAATTCATCCTCAAACTTGCAAAACAAGTCCACCATGCTTATTGATACTTATTTATTTAGATGAAAAGGTAGGCATGGGGGAGGACAAATGTACTGGAAAATATAGTTCTGGATAAGGAAAAAAAAAAGAAATGAGCTAGTAGGCAATTCTCACAACTAAATATCATGTGAATAACTTCAAGAATAAAGTTCTTGAACATAGTACCAAACAACATGATGATAATTAAATTAGCTATAACATAACAGGAAATGACTGGTTGCAGATATGGGAGTCAGCTACACAGCTGTCTGTGTGTAGTCAGAACATCCACTGGTAGGATGAAAATCAATATTAAGTTGAGGGGGAAATGAAAAGATGACACTGAATTCAATTAAAATAGCTCCAACCTGATTTATTCCATTATCCTATTAATACTGAAAAATGGGAAATGGCTAAATGAAAATATACTAATATCAACTACCACTCTTTTTCCTTAACTATAAAATGGGGATAAGAGTAGCCCTAACCTCACAGGGTTGTTGTGAGGATTAAATGAGATACTATGCTTAGCACAGTGCCAGGCACTTAGTAGGGGTTACATTAAAGCTCATTCCTTTCCTCCCCTTCCCTAGAAAAGTTTAACCGGGGCAGCTAGGTGGCGCAGTGGATAGAGCACCGGCCCTGGAGTCAGGAGGACCTAAGTTCAAATCCGACCTCAGACACTTAAAACTCACTAGCTGGGTGACCCTAGGCAAGTCACTTAACCCCAATTGCCTCACCAAAAAAAAAAAAAAAAGTTTAACCAATGTCATGCAATCACTTTAATAAGGACACCAAAAGAGGTCAGGAGCCACCTTAGCCAACAGACCTTTGATCTTTCCTTGAAAAAGGAAAAATATGGCAGCCTATGGCAACAAAACTCATTTGCAAAACATTACAGAGGAAGTGAAAATGAAACTAAAGAAAATGAAGATTAAAAAAAACATATGGACCTGATCAAGTACACATAAAAGAAGTCCATGCTGAAGGCAACACAATTATTAAAGTATTTAGGGATCAATTTTCAAGATACTCCAGAGAGTAGAATATTGAACAATTGGAAAAAATCACAAACAGTAGTGCATCCCCCACCCCCAGCCAAAAAAAGTAATCAAGAGGATAGCAATAGCTACCAGCCCATCTGCCTATTTTGTAAGTGCTAGCAAATCTTTATGAGAATGGTCTACACATATACTAAGAGAAGATACCAAAAGCGTGGAGAAAATTTCATATTTTATCACTACCAACAAAAGGTGACCAAGAGAACATCAATAACTATTGATCCATAGACCTACTTTCCCTTCTATATAAAATTTTTATGAGAATAGTCTATACAAGCATCAAGAGCATCCTTGATGAGGGTAATTACAAAGGAACAGGGTGGCTTTTGTATGCAGTATTCCACTGTAAACCAAGTCTTTACCATTCACATAATTGACTAGAAGATATAGGGAATGTAAGATCCCACTGTGCTTATTGTTTGTCAGTTTTGAAAAAGCATTTGAGAAAGACACCATTATATAGGGGATAAAGAGTAAGCCTCAGCTGATCTGCATTGGTGGGAGGAAATTTCCTCATTGGGAGATTCCTCCACCAATGAAATCACAGGTCTGGACCCCAAAATTAAAAAAAAAAAAATTTAAACCATTTGATTCAGTAGAGCAAAAACCCTCTTAAATGTGTCTCCTACAGTAAAGGCCATGTTTCCCTCTGGAGTTATCCTAAATAAAAATTGAAGCAGGCTTTCAGAAACAGTTTTGTAAGAATCAGAAAGAATCTACAGAAAGAGAAGACTTATCCAGAAGACTTGATTACAGATTCCATTGCATATACTTCGAGATACACTTAGATACTTCTCAGAGTCTGTTTCTTCATCGGATGATAGTACTTGTACTTCCTCCTTCATATGGTTGTCATGAGGAGAGATTTGCAAACTGTCTATATTTTCATGAATCTATGATCTTATTGATGTGGAGACTTCCACCAGTCACGCAGATCACAATCTATCCATGTCATCTCATCCCAGAACACTCTTGTCTATGTGCTCTCATAAATCCTTCCCAGGGATTTACCCATTGTGAGAGTTATTGTTACAATTTCCTGTGGAATAACAATATCTTCAGAGCCAATTTGTTAGTAGACTGAAAGGTATAGATAATACAAGATGCCATTGTTTGTTCATTATTTAAAAAACCAAAACATTTAAATGGATAGACTACAAAACCGTCTCAAAGCCTTTCTTCCAACAAAATATCCATTCTGCATATGTTAAGCTCAAACAATATTCCTTGATATGTGAAAACATAGAGATAATTTTGTTCAATGATCTTTGACTATCAAGATCAAATGAAGAATAAAACACTGCCAAAGTGTTTACCACTGTCATGAAGCATGTCCCATACAGGGTACAAATAGAAGAGAGATTCCCTACAGATGGTTAAGACTCTCCAAATGTGGGGCAGCTAGGTGGCAAGGTGGATAAAGCACCAGCCCTGGATTCAGGAGTACCTGAGTTCAAATCTGGCCTCAGACACTTGACACTTACTAGCAGTGTGACCCTGGGCAAGTCACTTAACCCTCACTGCCCTGCCAAAAAAAAAAAAAAAGACTCTCCAAATGTTCCTGTTTGTGGATGAAATTGTGCTGATTATGTCACAAAGAGAAACTATTCTTATGAGGAGAAACTGTAGTTGTCTGAAGAGATCAAACTTATAACCACAATACACAAACTTACCAACCAAATTAGATCTCTTAAATGACAGAGGACTAGTTGATCAAAAAGAGTATATTTTGTCTACTATGTGCCAAGAAGTGTGCAAGGCACTGAAGGTACAGCAAAAAAAGATACAGAGTGATTTTTGGTAGGGAAGGCACCAGCAGCTAAGGAGTTCAAGAAAAGCTTCATGTAAAAAGTAAGTCTTGACCTGAGTCCTGAAGTTACAAGGAATTCAGAGGTGTAGAGGGAGTACGTTCTAGGCATACAAGACCGCCATTTAAAGGCATGAAGACAGGGGCAGCTGGGTGGCATAGTGGATAAAGCACTGGCCTTGGATTCAGGAGGACCTGAGTTCAAATCCAGCCTCAGACACTTGACACTTACTAGCTGTGTGACCCTGGGCAAGACACTTAACCCTCATTGCCCTGTCCCCCCCCATCCCCCCCAAAAGTCATGAAGACAGGAAACATAGTGCTATGAATAGGGAACAATAAGAAGGCTAGTTTGACTGGACTATAGGTTGTTTTGGGGGAGTAAAACCTGGAAAAGTGGATTGAGTCCAGGTTGTGAAGGACTTTAAATTCCAAACAGAAATGTTTATATTTCAATCCCAGAGATAGTAGGGGGCTCACAGGAATTTACTGAGAAAAGGAGTTACTTAGCCATACTAGTACTTTAGGAAAATCCCTGCTGGGTAGAAGATGAACTGGACTGGAAGAGACTTGAAGAAGGAAGCTCAATTAAGAGCCTGTTGAAATAGACCTGGGGGGAAGCTAGTTGGTGCAGTGGATAAAGCACCGGCCCTGAATTCTGTAGTACCTGAGTTCAAATCCAGCCTCAGACACTTGACACTTACTAGCTGTGTGACCCTGGGCAAGTCACTTAACCCCTCATTGTCTTGCCCCCCCCCCAAAAAAAAGAAAAGAAATTGCCTTGTATGGGACAGCTGGGTGGCGCAGTAGATAAAGCACTGGCCTTGGATTCAGGAGTACCTGAGTTCAAATCTGGCCTCAGACACTTGACACTTACTAGCTGTGTGACCCTGGGCAAGTCACTTAACCCCCATTGCCCTGCAAAAAAAAAAAAAAGAAAGAAAGAAAGAAAAGAAATAGACCTGGCAAGAGGTGAAGAGAGCCTACTCTAAGATAGTAGCTGTAGATGGAGAGAAGGGAACAGAGGCAAGAAATATTATGGAGATAGAAACAAGATTTGGCAACTGATTAGATATGGGGGGATGACAGAGAGTGAGGGGTTGAGTATTATACTGAGGTTGAAAATAATGGAACCCTTGACAGAAATAGAGAAATTTGATAAAATGGTGGATTTGGGGAGAAAAATAATGATTCTTGCTTTGGATTTGTTGAATTTGAGATGGTAGTGGAACATGCAGTTTAGTTTGAAATGTCCACTAAGCAGTTGGTGATTTAGAACTGAAGCTCTAAAGAGAAACAAAAAGTAGGGTTGAATAATTAAATCCCTGGGAGGCAATGAGGTCATCAAGTGAGAAACTGTAGAGAGAAAAGAGGAGGTTAGGACAAAGTCTTGTGATATGCTCATAGTTGGGTGGGATAGGGATGATGAGCCACCAAAGGATACTGAGAGGGAGTAGTCAGATAGGTAGGAGGGGTACCAAAAGATAAATGCTGCAAAATCCTAGATAGGAGGGAGTATACTATAGGAGGAGGAGGTGGTCAACAGGGTCAGATGCTAAAGAGGTCATTATGGATGAGAACTGAGAGAAGGCCACTCATGTTAGCAATTAAGAGGTAAGTGGTAACTTTGGAAAGAATAGTTCCAGTCGAGTGATCAAAATGGAAGTCAGATCACAAAGAGTTGAGAAGTGAAAGGTGATGAAGTAGAAGTAACAAGTATAGATAGCTTTTTTTAATTAAAAATATTTTATTTTTGTTAACACGTAATGGGTTTATTGTTATTTGTAAATGAATTAATACACATTTTAAAGCTATTTCTATTTTTATTTCTAATATGGTCAATATTTATATAAACCATGTAAACAAAAGCTCTTTGGTGTCCTTAGTAATTTTCCAGAGTGTAAAGGTATCCAGAGATTTTAATAGTTTGAGAATTGCTAAATTAGCATAAACCTCATTTTATAGATGAGAAAATTGAGGCCAGGAAGTTTAAGTAACTAGTCCAGGATCCCACAAGAAATAAGCAGACCCAGAATTCTGCTGATGTCAAATTCAGTGGGTTTTTTTCTCATTTCTTTTAAATAATATTTCCCCCATTTACGTGTAAAAACAATGTTTAATTTTCATGATTTTTAAAAAAATTTCAAGTTCCAGACTCTATTGCTTCTTTCCTGGCCCCCTCCCTGAGATAGTATACAATATGATATAGGCTATACATGTGCAATCATGCAAAACATTTCCATATTAGTCATTTTGTGGAAGACAACTGGAACCAAGAAAGAGACAGACAGAGACAGAAAGTGAAAAATGGTATGCTTCAGTCTGTATTCAGATGCCATCAGTTCTTTCTCTGGAGGCAGATAGCATTTTTCATCATGAGACTTTTGGAATTGTCTTGGATCATTTTATTGCTGAGAATAGCTAAGTCATTCAAAGTTGTTCATCATACAGTATTGCTGTTACTATGTACAGTTTTCTGGTACTGCTCACTTTACTCTGCATCAGTTCATGTAAGTCTTTCCAGTTTTTTCTGAAATCTTCCTGCTCACCATTTCTATTATGCTATAGCACAATAATATCCCATTACAATCATATAGCACAACTTACTTAGCCATTCCCCAGGTGATGGGCATACTCTAAATTTATAATTCTTGGCCACCACAAAAAGCTGCTATATTTTTGTATAAATAGGTCCTACCCCACCCCTGCCTTTTTTTTAATCTCTGAGATACAAGTGGTTTTGCTGGATTAAAGGATATGCACAGTTTGTTAGCCCTCTGGGCAGTTTCAAATTACTCTACAGAATAGTTGGATCAGTTCACAGCTTCCCCAGCAGTGCATTAGTGCCCCAGTTTTCCCACATCCCCTCCAACATTTATCATCTTCCTTTTCTATCATATTAGCTAATTTGATAGGTGTGAGGTGGTACCTCAGAGTTGTTTGAATTTTTATTTCTCTAATCAGTAGTGATTTAGAGTACTTTTTCATATGACTAGGAATAGGTTTTCTTTCTTTGTCTGAAAACTGCCTGTTCATATCCTTTGACCTTTTATTAGTTGGAGAATGACTTATATTCTTATAAAGTTGACTCAGTTTTCTATATATGAGGCCTTTATCAGAGAGATACTTGCTATAAAAAATTTCCCCCAGTTTTCTGCTTTCCTTCTAATTTTGGTTGCATTGGTTTTGTTTGTGCAAAACCATTTTAATTTAATATAATCAAAATTATCCATTTTATATTTTGTAATTTTCTCTATCTTTTGTTTGGTCCTAAATTCTTCCCTTATCCATAGATCTGAAAGGTAAACTATTCCATGCTTTTCCTTATGGTATCACCTTTTATGTCTAAATCATGTACATATTTTGACATTATCTTGGTACATGGTATGAGTTGTTGGTCTATACCTAGTTTCTGGCATACTGTTTTCCAGTTTTCCCAGCAGTTTTGTCAAATAGTGAGTTTTTGTCCCAAAAACTTAGATTTTGAGTTTATCAAGTACTAAATTACTATGTTCATTTACTACAATGTATTGTGTACTTATCCACTTATCCACCACTTTATTTCTTAGCCAGGACCAGATTGTTTTGTTGATTACTGCTTTATAATACAATTTGAGCTCTTGTATGGCTAAGCCACCTTCCTTCATAGTTGGGTTTTTTTTTTTGATTGATTTCTTTGATATTCTTGAACTTTTGTTGTTCCAGTTAAATTTTGTTATTTTTTCTAGCTCTATAAAATAATTTTTTGGTAATTTGATTGGTATGGCACTGAAAAAGTAGATTATTAATTTAGGTAGAATCTTCATTTTTATTATGTTGGCTTAGCCTGCCCATGTACAATTAATATTTTTCCAGTTGTTTAGATCTGACTGATTTATGTAAAAAGTATTTTGTAATTGTGTTTATTTACGCAATGGGTTTGTCTTGACAGGTTGCCTCCCAAGTATTTTATATTGTTTACAGTTATTTTAAATGGATTTTCTTTCTTTCTCTTGCTGCTGGACATTGTTGGTAATATATAGAAATGCTGATGATTCATATGGGTTTGGGGGTGAAGCCAGGATGGTGGAGGAAAGTCAGTAAGCTCTCAGAACTCACGACATGATCGCTCCCCAAAAACCTCCAAATAATGCCATAGGACAATTCCTAGAGCAGCAAAACCCACAAAAAAAATGGGCTGAGATTATTTTCCAGCCAAAAACGACTTAGAAGGTCGGCAGGAAGGGGATGCTGTGCTGGGGCAGGAGTGGAGCCCAACCCCACAGTCACACTGACACAGATCTAGTCCCAGGCAGGCAGAGCCAGGGAAAGAGACCCCTGGAGCCTCTGAATCAGCTGCAGCACCAGTGTTGTCTGGAACTAAGCTCACGGTCTGGTGAGAGGGCTAAATGGTTGGCCAGGGGCAGATAACAGGGGTCTCTACTGGTTTTGAGGCAGAACTTGGGTTTTTCACCCCTGCTGAGAAACAGGAAGTAGGCTTGAGTTGGCAGTGGCCCAGGTTGGGGAGGGGCGAAGCCTTGTCTGAGCTAACAACCACAGCACACAAAGTTTTGCTGTCTGGTTAATTAGCAGGATTTATGTGGGTTTATTTTATATCCCACAACTTTTCTAAAGTTGTTAATTATTTCAACTAATTTTTTAGTTGATTCTATAAGTATATCATCATATCATTTGCAAAGAGTAATAGTTTGTTTCTTCATTGCTCATTCTAATTCCTTCGTTTTTTTTTTCTTCTGATTGTTATATCTAGCATTTCTAGTACATGATTGAACAATAATGGTGATAATGGGCATCCTTGCTTTACCCCTGATCTTATTGGGAAGGCTTCTAGCTTATCCCCATTACAGATAATGCTTGCTGATGGTTTTAGATAAGTGCTACTTATTATTTTAAGGAAAGCTCCATTTATTCCTATGCTCTCTAGTGTTTTTAATAGGAATGAGTATTGTATTTTGTCAAAGGCTTTTTCTACATCTATTGAGATAATCACATTATTTATTTTTATTTTGTCATTGATAGGATCAATTATGCTGATAGTTTTCCTAATATTGAACCAGCCCTGCATGCCCAGTATAAATCCCACCTGGTCATAGAATATGATCCTTGTAATATACTGCTATAGTCTCCTTGCTAGTATTTTATTTAAATAAAATATGGCTAAAATATTCCTGGGAATTTTCATTTTGGGATCTCTTTCAGGAGATGATCAACAGGGCAGTTTTCCTTGATAATTTCTTTAAATATGATATCCAGAATCTTTTTTGATCATGGCTTTCAGATAGTCCAATAATTCCTAAATTATTTCTCCTCTTTTCTTCTATTTTTTTTTCATCCCTTTGATTTTGTTTTGTTTCTTGATTGCTCATGGAACCATTAGCTTCTACTTGCCCAATTATAATTTTTCTTTCTTTCTTTCTTTCTTTTGGTGAGGCAATTGGGGTTAAGTGACTTGCCCAGGGTCACACAGCTAGTAAGTATGAAGTGTCTGAGGCCAGATTTGAACTCAGGTACTCCTGACTCCAGGACCGGTACTCTATCCACTGCACTACCTAGCTGCCCCCCAATTATAATTTTTAAGGAATTATTTTCTTCAGTGAGCTTTTGTACCTCCTTTTTCATTTGGCCAGTTCTACTTTTTAAGGAGATTTTTCTTCTGTGAATGTTTGTACCTCCTTTCCCATTTGGCTAAGGAGTTGTTTTCTGCAGTGAATTTTTGCATATCTTTTCCCATTTTAAATATTTCCTTTACCAAGCTATTGCCTTATTTTTCATGATTCTCTTAAATCACTCTCATTTCTTTTCTTTTCTTTTTTTTTTTTTTTTTTTTTGCAGGGCAATGGGGGTTAAGTGACTTGCCCAGGGTCACACAGCTAGTAAGTACCAAGTGTCTGAGGCCAGATTTGAACTCAGGTACTCCTGAATCCAGGGCCGGTGCTTAATCCACTGCGCCACCTAGCCGCCCCCTCATTTCTTTTCCCAATTTTTCTTCTACCTCTTTATTTATTCATTTATTTTTTTTGGGGGGTGAGGCATTTGCGGTTAAGTGACTTGCCCAGGGTCACACAGCTAGTAAGTGTTAAATGTCTGAGGCTGGATTTGAACTCAGGTCCTTCTGATTCCAGGGCTGGTGCTCTATCCATTGCGCCACCTAGCTGCCCCTCTTCTACCTCTCTTATTTGATTGTTTAAAAAATCCTTTTTGAACTCTTCCAAGAGTTCTTTTTTTTTTTTTGGCCTGAGACCAATTAACATTTTTCTTTGAGGCTTTGCATATAGCTGTATCAACATTCTTGTTGTCTTCTAAATTTGTTCCATGATCTTCCCTGTCACCATAGTAACTTTCTATGTCAGGATGGAGATTTTTTGTTTGTTTTTTGCTCATTTTTCTGCCTATTTTGTGACTTTTAACTTTATGGTAGGTTCTGCTCTTGGAGTAAGAAAGGCAGTGTCCTAAGCTTCTTATGCTGGAGCTCCAGTCCTTGCTATAGGCTTGTACTGGGGGCAAGTCCTCAGGGCCTGCTCTAGGGAGGGCTTTTGTTCTGGCCTGCCCTGGGGGTGAGACCTAACTACAGTCTGGCTCTGGGGGCGGGGTCTGGCTACTGGCTCACCCCCAGAGCAGGGTCTCACTACTGACAGTTCAGCATCAGGCTGATAGTTTGCACTGAGAGTTGGGCTTTGCCAGGCATTTTGCCCAGGGCTTGGGGGTCTCACTGCTGGCCCCCTGGGTCATAGCCTACTGCAGGCTGGTTCCCAAACTGTTTTCCCCTCTCACCCCAGTAAGACAGACCTTTTCTGCTGACCCGCCTAGCTGTCCTGGGCTAGAAAACTTCACAGCTCCAAATTAGTTCTGAGACATTGGAGGGGAATTTGGGAGGGCTCAGGTGAGTTGCTGCCTTATTCCACCTTCTTGGCTTGTAGATAGTTTTAATAGATTCTTTTCTGATAATGGGAAGAGAGGTGTGGGAGGGTAGCTTAAGAGGATGATAAATCTACTGAAGGTTGTTTTTTTTTTTTAAGGATTGGAAAGATTTGGGCACACTTATATGCAACAGAGCAGAAAACAACAGACAGGAAGAAATTGGAGATTGGAATAGGGAAATAATTTTGATTGCAGTCTGATTGAGAAAATGGGAAGTAGAGATCAAGATAATATGTAGAATGGTTGATTTTAGTAGGGAAAAAAGTTACTTCATCATCAGAGAATAAATTAAAGGAAGAGGGAATGGGTGGAGGGGTAATGTCAAGCGGATATGAGATATAGAAAAGGAGAGAAGAGAAAGCTCATTTCCCATAATCCCTTCTTTCCTTGTAAAGTATAAGGAAAGGTCCCCAGGTGAGAGGATAAATACAAAAAAACTTGGCACCGTACTAATTGTGGCAGGAGTGGTGAAACTTTGAATGAGCTGAGGCTGGTGAGGAAAATGGACTATAAAAAGAAAGTTTTGGGGATAGGGGGAGGGGTTGAGCTATACTGGGGAAAAGAATAAGATCAAAGAAGGGATAGGATCACTACTCAAGGTAGATGGGATTATGATACTGACTACCTAGAGGAGGAAAAGCTGCTTAATTCTTATTTTGTTTGTTTTTCAGACTTTGGTCTGGAAAGGAGGGAACAAAAATGACTAATAGGGAGTTGATACCCAAGATAAGAGAGGAGATAGTAAGAGAGTACCTAGCTACTTTTTATGAAGTCAAGTCACCCAAACAAGATAAAATTCATTCTTGTGTTTTGAAAGAAGTGGCGGGTGTTACTGCTGAGCCACTGTCAATAATATTTGAAAGATTGTGGAAAATAAAAAACAAACAAGATTGGAAAGGGTAGAATGTTTCAATTTTCTTTTAAGTGATAATTATAGAATCTGCAAACATAAATCAGTGAATTTGACTTTGACTCTTAGAAAAATTTTAAAACATTATTTTTAAAAAAAGATGTTTAGTGAACATCTAAAAAGGGAAGTGGTGATTACAAAAAGCCATAATGGCTTCATCAAGAGCAGTTCATTCAAGATTAACCTTATTTTTTGTGTGTGTGTCAGTGTCACTAAACTATTAGAGCAAGGAACTACTGTAGACATAGTTTGCCTAAATTTTAGTAAGTGTTTAATAAAGTATTTTGTACTATCTTTCTGAAAAGATACAGATATGAATTAAATAATAATACAGTTAGGTGAATTAGAAAATCATTAGTCTGTACTCAAAAAGTAGTTATTAATGGTTTCCTGCTAGTTTGGTAGGTCTTAAGTAGAATGCTTCAGGGATCTGTGTTTGCTCTTATGCTGCTTAACATTTTTATCAATGACTTGAATATAGGCGGAGATGGCATGCATTATCAGATTTGCAGATTAGCACCACCTTGGGAAGAATGAATACTGGATGATAGACTCAGGATCCAAAAACATTGACCAGATGGTTCAAATCTACTGAGATGAAATTGAACAGGTATAAATAGTAAAATCTTACAGTTATACTAAAAAAAAAAATTCATCAGTATAAAAATACAGGCTTGGGTTACAGAAAGAAAAGAATACGGATTCCAGGAATACAGAGATGATACCTGATTAGACCATATCTGGAGTATAGTGTCCAACGGTACCCACCAAAATTTAGGAACAACATTGGTCAATTGGAAAATGTCCACAGCAGGAAAACTGGAATGATAAAGGGGCCCAAGTACATATAGTAGACAGATGGGCAGGCAGACAGACACAGAGACTTCACCATGTGTACTGATCCTCCCTCAAACACCTTGACTTCCAAATTCTTTAACTTACTCATTTCCTGTGACCTGCACCTCCTTCCCACTTCAGCTATGCACAAAGATGGTCAAATCTTTAATTTTTCCCATCAACCACAGATGTTATATTTCTATGTTCATGACTTCTGAAATTGCTTTATCTCATAATATTTTATCATTCCATCTTTTCCTTTATCTTAAAACCCCTAAACCTGTTCTTTGCTCTTACTGAGGCCTCCAATCACTTGACTCCTCCTATCTTTCCTTGGCTATGACTCCTGAACAGACTATACTTTCCTCCCTTCCTCATCCTGACCCTTTGCTGAACTGGTACAACTCTACACTGTCTGCTTCTCACAAGTCCCCTTTCCCTGGCCAATCTTGCCCAGCCAAGCACCAACCTTGGATTGTTCCCAATGTCTGCTGCCTCTGTCGAACAAAGCTGGAGAAAGTCATGAAATTGTGTAGACCGAGTCCATTGAAAATGTATGTTTAAAAAAAAAAACAAAAACCCTGGGGCAGCTAGGTGGTGCAGTGGATAGAGCACCAGCCTTGGAGTCAGGAGGACCTGAGTTCAAATGTGGCCTCAGACACTTAACACTTACTAGCTGTGTGGCCCTAGGCAAGTCACTTAACCCCAATTGCCTCCAAAAAAAAAAAAAAGAAAGAAAATTTATGTTACATAATATGAACTGGGCCTTCATTGCACAAAGGCAATCTTTTATACTTCCCTAATCGCTTTGCTGTCCAACTCATAACAACAGCTTTTCTTAATCCTTTTATCCATACTCAAACCTCCCATGGCTGCCCCACCACCCACTCACTACTTTCTCTGCTAAGAACCTTACCTCATATTTCACCAAAAAACCCCAAAACAAACAAAACAAAAAAACTGGGACCATTGATAAAGAGCTTCCTCTTCTCCCCCTTTCCCACATCACTCAGATACCCTCCCTGACTATTTTGTACTTCACCTTTATCTTACATGAAGAGGTAGTCCAGCTAGGGCCAAAATAAACCTCTCTCCACATGTACAGGTGATCTCATTCTGTTCTAACTTTCCCAGCAGCTTGCCCCTTCCATGATCACTCATTTTCACTCTCTCCCTTTCTACTGGCTACTTCCCTGCTGCCTAAAAACATGTCCATGTCTTCCCATATGAAAAAAAACCCAACACACAAAACAACTTACTTGATCCAGCCATTCCTACTAATTATCTTCCTATACTTCTCCTTTTCATGGCTAAAATCCTCAAATAGGCCATGTACAATCAGTGCCTCTACTTCCTCTCCTCTCACTGTTTTCCTAACTTCAGGTCTGACTTATGATCACAGAATCCAACTGAAACCTGTCTCCAAAGTTAGCAATGATCTCTTAATCCCCGTATCTAATGGCCTTTTCTCAATTCTTATACTGCTTGACTTCTCTGCAGCCACCGATACTGTCAACCACTCCCTATTTCTTGATACATTCTTCTCTCAGGGTTATTGCTACAGTGCTTTCTCCTGTTTCCCCTCCTACCTGTCTGACTGCTCCTTCTCAGTATCCTTGGATGGATGCTTATCTAGGCTGCAACCACTAACCATGGTTGTTGCCAAAGGCTCTGTTCTCATCCTTCTCTTCCTCCTCTATACTATTTCACCTGATCTCATTAGCTCCCATGGAATCAATTATTATCTTTACCTATTTATCCCATCCTAACCTCTCTTCTGACCTCCAGTCTCTAATCTCCAGCTGACTACTGGACATCTCATATTGTATGCCCCATAAACATCTTAATGTGTCCAAAACTGAACTCATCATCTTTTCCCCAAAACTTTTCCTTCTCCTTAGTTTCCCTGTAGTAATTACTTTCCAGGTTCTTAGCATCCTTCTGGTTACCCAAGCTCGAAACCTCTAGGTATCATTTTCAGGTAATCCAGAAAGGAAGTGAGAAACATGGCTAGGACTTCTGATGATATGGCAATTCCCCAAGCACTCACAAATCAAGTCAGACTCTGGGTCTAGTCATTCTTATGGGGGCAAGGCATCTGGTATGGAGGTGGAACAGACCACAGACTGAGCCAGGAGGGAAGTGAGCAGTATAACTAAGACTTCTGATGATATAAAGATTCCAAGCAAGGGTTCACCAATCATCAAATTGACTTTGAGTTGGCATGTAATGATCATTTGAAGGGACTGGGGTTTTTAGCTTGGAGTAAAAAAGACAATGAGGATATGATGCCTATCTTCAAGTAAAGTTGTCCTCTGGAAGAGAGAAAAGACTTTGTTTCTTCTGAGGACAGGGCTAGAAGCAATGGGTGGAAGTTGAAAAGAAGAAAATTTAGGTTTTATGTCAAGAAACAATTCCTAATAATTAGAGCTCTATAAAAGTGGAATGAGCTGCCTTAGAACACAGGGAGTTCCCCCTCACTCATAGGTTTCAAGAAAAGTCTGAATGACTCCCTGTTCAATATGTTATGAAGGATTCCTTTTCAGGTATGGGTTGTTCTAGATATTTACTGAAGTCTCTTCTAATTCTGAAATATGGTGATTGTGACTTATCAAGCCACACAATACTGCAGAGCCTCTTCAGTAAAAACAATGATCAATCAAAAAATAGCAGCCATTTTTCACAAGGACAAACAAAGAATGTATATTGTCTATGTTATACTTTGTAATTTGATTGGCAACCTATTGAGGTGGTCTATCAAAATATATGCCTTATATAGGTATTGCATATAACACTAGTCCTTAATAGGTGAAAATAATTTGGATTGAATTTGGGAAATTACTCAGCACTGTCAATGATTTCAAGCAATTCCCTAAAACAAGAATTCATTTTTAAAATCAACATTTTTCTATTGTTTCTGAAAGGCTGTGACTCATCTGCTACAATTGCCAAAGGATCAGTATTGCAGGTGACCCACGGAACAGAGAGGAAACTCATACAGAGTACAAGTCGGCCACAGCATGTCACCAGTGGTGCTTTGTTCACAAGAAATGTCATAAAAGTTATCATGCCAAAGATATATGATTGGAAACAGGGGTCAGGCATGTAGCAAAAGCATGGAGTAATATATAGCCTGTGTTGCATTGTAAAGTCCCCCCGCAGTATGTTAAGAAATCTAGTTCTTCAGCTCTTTGAAAAGATACTCTCTATGAAGAATTTATGGGAGAACATGGACAACAATAGTATAGGATGGAAAGTCATGGAGGGTTTATGATTTGTACTCCTGGAGGTATTACACATGGTTGATATAACACATCCATTGATGTCTACTGAAAAAAATTATTAAATTAAGGTATTTAATAGTTGGTCAGTTTTGACAGAGTCACGTTATTGTTAGAACACCAAAACTTTTTTTTTTCTGCAACAAACATTTATTTTATTTTTTCCAGTTACATGTAAGGGTAGTTTTCAACATTCATTTTCATAAGATTTAGAGTTCTAAATTTTTCTCCCTCCCTCCCTTCCTTTCCTCCCCCCTCCACAAGATCACAACCAGGTTATATATGTACAATCCACAAGTGTTCTTTTTATCAGTTCTTTCTATGGGGATGCATAGTAAGCTTCCTCATTAGTTCCTTGGGATTGTCTTGGATCATTGCATTGCTGAAAGTAGTTAAGTCATTCACAATTGCTGATTGAGCAATACTGCTGTCACCATGCACAATGTTCTCCCAGCTCTGCTCATTCCACTATACATTGATGTTCATTAGTCTTTCCAGGTTTTCTGGAGATCATCCTGTTTGCCATTTACTGTAGTACAAGACCATTCCACTACAATCATATAGCACAGCTTTTCCCATCATTCCTCATATGATGGACATTCCCTTTATTCTCAATTCTCAGCCTCCACCAAGAGTTGGTATAAATATTTTTTGTATAATTTCCCCCCTTTTCTCATTTTCATGATTACTATTAACTGTTTCCCTTCCATCCTATTCCCTTCCCCATGATATTTATTCTATTATCCATCTTCTTTCATCCTATCACTCTTCAAAAGGGATTTGCTTCTGTCTCTCCCCTCCCCCACTCTGCCCTTCCTTTTTTTGCCCCTCTCTCTTTATCCCCTTCCCCTCCTATTTTCCTGCAGGGTTAGAGAGATTACTCCACCCAATTGAGTGTGTGCATTATTCCCTCCTTGAGCCAATTCTAATGAGATTGAGGTCTTTGAGCCAATTCTGATGAGTGTTAGGCTCATTTACTGCCCAGATTAAATAGATTACTCCACCCAGTTGTGTGTGTGTGTATGTGTTAGTCCTTCCTTGAGCCAACTCTGATGAGTTTAAGGTCTTTGAGCCTTTTCTGATGAGTGTAAAATTCATTTACTGCCCTGCTCCTCTCCCATCTCTTCCCTCACTCCATAAGCCTTTTCCTGTTTCTTTCATGTAGGATTTCACCTTTCCCCTTCCCCCTTCCCCAGTGCATTCCCTTCACCCCTCAATTTAACCCTAAAGATGTCATCACCTAGCTAGGTGACACAGTGGACAAAACATCACCCCTGGCCCCAGGGGGATCCCAGCCAAAACCCAGCCTCAGACACGAGACAGTCACTCACTGTACAACCCCAGGTATGTCCCCCAGCTCCAATTTTTTATGGGTCTTGTATTTGGAAGTCAAATTTGCCATTCAGTTCAGGTCTTTTCATCACAAATATCTGAAAGTCTTCTTTTTCATTAAAGTCCCATTTTTTCTGCTGAAAGATTATGCTGAGTTTTTCTGGTTAGGTGATTCTTGGTTGTAATCGCATTTCCTTTGCCCTTTGGAATATCATATTCCATGCCCTCTGGTCCTTTAATGTAGAAGATCCTAGATCTTGTGCTATCCTGACTGGGGCTCCACAGTACTTGAATTCTTTCTTTTTGGCAGCTTGCAATATTTTCTCCTTGACCTAAGAGCTCTGGAATTTGGCTATAATATTCCTAGGAGTTTTTCCTCTTGGGATCTCTTTCTGGAGGTGATCAGTGGATCCTTTCAATTTCTATTTTAGCTTCTTCTTCTAGAATTTCAGGGCAATTTTCCCTGAGGATATCTTGGAAGATGATGTCTAAGCTCTTTCCTTGATAATGGTTTTCAGGTAGACCAATAATTTTCAAATTATCTCTCCTGGACCTATTTTCCAGGTCAGCAGTTTTTCCCAGAAGATATTTCATATTGCCCTCTATTTTTTTATTCATTTGGATTTGCTTTATTATTGTGTCTTGGTTTCTCATAAAGTCACTGGCTTCCATTTGTTCAATCCTCATTCTTAGGCAATTATTTTCATCAGAGAGCTTTTGTATCTCTTTTTCTATTTGGCCAATTTGACTTTTCAAGCTGTTGACATTTTTCTCATGTCTTTCCTGCATTCCCCTCATTTCTCTTTCCATATTTTTCTCTACCTCTCTAACTTTATCTTCAAAGTCCTTTTTGAGCACCTCTATGGCCTGAGACCAATTCATATTTTTCTTGGAAGCTTTAGATATAGGGGCCCTGATGTTGACATCTTCCTCTGAGGGTGCCCCTTGGTCTTCCTTGTTACTGAAGAAACTTTTTATGGTCCTCACCTTTCTCTGCTCATCTTGCCTTTCTTTTACTTGACTTTTAGCTCCTTAAAGTGGGGCACTATTTCCAGGCTGCAGTATCCCAAGCTTAAGAAGTCCCAGGTGGTATGATTTAAGAAGGATCAGGTTCTTCACTCACCTGGTCTGTTCCCTGGTCCAGAGATGACCCCAGACCAACTTGCTAATCAACCAGCTTTGTGTGTTGTAGTTGTTAGCTCTGAGGAGCCTGTGCCCCTCCCCCACCTGGGCCACTGCTGCTCAAGCCTACCTCCTGGTTCTCAGCAGGGGTGAAAAATCCAAGTTCCGCCTCAGCACCAGCATAGACCCCTGTAGTCTCTCCCCTGCCCAGGGCTTAGACTGTGAGCTTAGTTCTAGACGACACTGGTGCTTCAGCTGATTCAGAGGCTCTGGGGGTCTCCTTCTCTGGTGAGGCCTTCCTGGGATCTGTGTCAGGGTGACTGTAAGGTTGGGCTCGACTCCTGTATCAGCACAGCAGCTCCCTCCTTCTGACCTTCCAAGCCATTGTTGGTTAGAAGATGATTTCAGTGCATTCTTCTGTGGGGTTTGCTGCTCCGGGCATTTTCCTATGGCATTATTTGGATGTTTTTTGGAGCGATTGTCTCATGAGTTCAAGAGCTCACTGCCTTTCCTCCGCCCACCAAAAATCTGAACCCAAAACTTTGTGTGTGTGTGTGTGGGGGGCAATTGGGGTTAAGTGATTTGCCCAGGGTTACACAGCTAGTAAGTGTTAAATGTCTGAGGCCGGATTTGAACTCAGGTCCTCCTGACTCCAGGGCCGGTGCTCTATGCACTACACCATCTAGCTGCCCCCCAAAACTTTTTAAAAAGACATTTCTGTATCTGTGCCAAAGAAAAGAAACTGAAGCAACTCTATAGTAATTAACTTAAGTACTACAACTTAAGTACCTCCTAAGAATACAAGTTGCAGAAGAGTTACTGATCTTTAATGATAGTTTCTCACCCAGCATTCTCTATAGCAATAGTCACAAATCCAAAATAAAACAACAAAATTACATTTATACCTACACATATATGACAAACCTATGAAATTTCAAAGAGCAATAAATAGTGTAAGACTCAAACTGAATCTTCTCTCCAAAATTCATGTTTATTTTCTTATGGTTCATCATGATATTTCCTGGAACATTTACACACTGGTGTTCTCATAAATACTAGTGATTTGTTGTTGTTTGTGGGTTTTTTAGCTACCCAAAAGTATGGATTTTTACAGCTGGAAATTTTTTCTAATTTTCATTATGTTACTTGTGTTATTACATGAATCTCTTCACTTCTCAAAATCCTTTTTTATTGATACAACACATCATCCTTAGTAGTTTGAAGGGAGGGAATTGGAAAGGAAGGAAAAGTATAAACAGTGGGAAAGCTATGTTGGTCTTAATTGGCTGAAGTAAAAAGAACAGGAAGGTAATTTGAGCAAGTTTGAAGGAAATAATGCTAAAAGTGAGAAATGATTTAAAGAAAATTCAAACTCTTTTTCACAGGATGATTTATGTCAATTTGATATAATTGATTCAGGCCTTTCAAGAGTGCTCATTTGAAACAAAAAGGAAATAAATGCCTAAGATATAAATACAAGGTATTTTTATCAGTTTGATTAAATTCAATACATGGATTCATATATTGGTTTAAGAATGACTGTGCTTATGTCTTTCACCCTTAAAAAAATACATGAAATAACCTTCATCAAATTGCTTGTCTTCTCAATGAGGTGGGTGGGAAAGAATTTGGAACTCAGAATTATAAAAAAAAACTAAGGTTAAAATTGGTTTTACATGTAATTGGAAAAACAGTTTAAAATTTTTTAAAATAAATCTGGCCTGAGACACTTAACACTTACTAGCTGTATGACCCTGGGCAAGTCACTTAATCCCAATTGCCTCACTTAAAAAAAAATACATGAGATGGGGGCAACTAGGTGGTGCAGTAGATAGAGCACGGGCCCTGGATTCAGGAGGACCTGAGTTCAAATCCAGCCTCAGATACTTGACACTTACTAGATGTGTGACCCTGGGCAAGTCACTTAACCCTCATTGCCTGGAAAAAAAAATACATGAGATGATTTGGGTTAATAAATATTAACAAAAAGTACTAGACAAAGAAAATTGAGGAAAAGTATTTTCTTTGAAATATAAGTTGTTTCAAAAAAGGTTTGTAATATTTTTAGGGTTTTGTTTGCCATTTAGGAAAAGGCACACCTGAGAATAATGAAAAGCTCTGTGATTTAGCAGAGGGAATAGTGTCAGTGCAAGTGGAACATGGTAGAAAATATGAAGCATTCTAAGAGGAATTACATCATTTGGAGAAAAGTATGTAGATGTGAGATCAATATCTATCACTACAAATGCTATTCACACACATAGATATCTAGCAGGAGGAAGCTAGAGTTGGAGCATAATAAAGGGAGAATGAAGGAGTTGCAAATGTGAGGCAGTTAATAGGAACCTCAAGAAAAAGGAATGAAAATTTCAAACAGAAACATTGCCCCCAGAATCTCATTAAGTCTGACATCTTTCAATTCTCTGGACATCTTTGTTGTTTTTATTTTGTTTTCTAATCATTATACTCTATATCATCTCCACCTGATCATCTACTAAACGGTGTACACTAATCTTGTAGTTTTGTTCCAACTTTTAAAACAATGAAGATTTTTTTTTTTACCTGTTGTAGACTTAGTGGAATGCCTTAGCATTTACCCAGTTATAGGCCAACTCTCCTTGCTGATGAGATTTACATCAATCAACACAAGTATTTCAAGTGATAAACTTACAGCATAACTGAAATAGTTAAGAAGTCAGAGAAAAGCATAGTTTTTAGTAGAAAGAATAGTTGATCTTGATGTTGGAAGACTTGGGTTCAGAACCTTACTAAATTTGTATAGGTGGGCATTAAGCTAAATCTTCATTTGTAAAATATGGATGATAGTGCTTGTACTACCTATGCCACAGGCTTGTTGTGAGGAAAATGCTTTTTATAAGCTATATGAAGTGCTATAAATACACTTGATATATTGTATTTTTAAGCCTTGATTTAAAATGCTCATCACTCGAGACTTGAATGAACTGATACATAGTGAAGTGAGCAGAACCAAGAGAACATTGTATACAGAGACAGAAATATTGTTTGATGAAGAACTATGAATAACTTAACTAGTCTCAGCAATACAATGATCCAAGAGAACCTCAAAGGACTATTGATGAAACATACTATCCACCTCCAAAGAAGGAATTGATATTGATTGACCACAGACCAAAGCATGCTTTTTTCACTCTTTCATTTTTTCTTTTATTCAAGTTTTTTTTACAAGTTGACTAATATGATAATGTTTTACATAATTGCACATGTATAACCCATATCCGTTTGCTTACTGCCTCAGGGAGGGAGGAGGGAAGGGAAGGAAGGAGGGATAATAATTTGGAAGTCAAAACTATAAATTGAAAAAATTTTTTTAATTTAAAAATAAAAATTAAAAATTAAAAAAAAATTTTCTATGCAAGACAAATTCACAACTTCTGTGCTTTTGTCACTATGATACATAAAGCATGAGGGATAAAACATAGCAGAAAGACCAAGAAAATTTAAATTGATAAATCAAAATCCGTTCCAGTGATAATAACCTCTGCTACTTCCTTTACTTTGTGTCCCATTTCATTTCCTTACACCATATTTAGTTTCTTTTGGGAAAGGAAATTCAGAACTAAGCTTTCAAGTTGCACTTTTTTTTTCTTTTAGACCTTTATTTTTATTTATTTATTTATTTTTGAATGGCAGTAAGGGTTAAGTGACTTGCCCAGGGTCACACAGCTAGTAAGTGTCAAGTGTCTGAGGCTGGATTTGAACTCAGGTCCTCTTGAATCCAGGGCCAGTGCTTTATCCACTACACCACCTAGCTGCTCCCTACATCTTTTTTTTTTTTTTCAAATTACATGTGCATAATTTTCAGCATTCACTTTTGTAAGATTTTGAGTTCCAAGTGTTTCCCCCATCCTCTCTTCCCTCCCCACTCCTGAAGCCAGCCAGCAACTGATACAGGTTATATTTACAATCATATTTCCACATTAATCATTTTATAAGCGGAGAGTCAGAACAATAGGACAGAAAAAAAACAACACAAGAAAGAAGAAACAACAACAGAAAAGCAACAACAAAAGTGAAAATAGTATGCTGAAAGCTGCATTCAGACTCCATAGTTCTTTTTTCTGTATGTGGAAAGGATTTTTTGACATTGTCTTAGATCATCATATTGCTGAGAAGGGCAAAGTCTATCACAGTGATCATCTTACAATGTTGTTGATACTGTGTACATTGTTCTCTTGGTTCTGCTCCTTTCATTCAGCATCAATTCATGTAAGTCTTTCCAGGTTTTTCTGAAATCTGACTGCTTATCATTTCTTATAGCACAATAATATTCCATTACATTCATATACCACAATTTGTTCAGCCATTTTCCAACTGATGGGCATCCCCTCAATTTCCAATTCTTTGCCACAACAAAAAGCAGATATAAATATTTTTGTACATGTGGGTCCTTTTCCCTTTTTTATGATCTCTTTGGGATATAGACCTAGTAATGGTATTGCTGGGTCAGAGTGTATGCAGTTTCATAGCCTTTTGGTCATGGTTCCAGATTGCTCTCCAACAAGTTGCACTTTCAAAAGGAGCACAGTTCAGTGTAAACTGGTACCCAGGATTACCCAGTAGAAGTTGACATTTAAAAGAAGAATCAAGACATATCTCTGAAATTCAATACTAGTGTTGGTTACTTTTTAATAACCACTTTGTTATAACCACATTATTTTTTCCTTACTTTTTAACTTTTATTAAGCATCTACATTGTATCCTGTGCCAGATGCTGGGAATACAAAGACAAAAAAACCCAACAAAACCCTCTGCCTTCAAGGAGCTTAAATACTACCTGGAGCTACAACAAATATAAAGACAAGTAAATATGAGGAGGGAGAGAACACTAACAACTTGAGGGGGAGGGAGAAATAAGGAACTGTTTTGAATAGGAGGTGTCACCTGAACCACACCAGGAAGGAAGCTAAGAATTTTAAGAAGCCATGGTGAGAAGAATCCAATGCAGGAAAGCACAAAGAGCCTTGAATGCTGAATTTAGGGGATACCAGCCATTTTGATTGAAATGAAGTTATATGTGGATGCCTGCTCATTTGTATAGTTTCTTATTCCACCCAGTTTATAGTATTTTAAAAATTTTGAAATTAAGAAATGAATTCTGAATGAAACTATAATAGCAAAGTTATGTTTGCTTACCTTTTGTTCTGTATTTGAAAGCCAGTGGAAGTGAAAACCAAACGGTAGAAATTCCAAATCTATTCTAGCAGTTAATAATGATAATAATTCCATGCAGAAAGCATTCTAATAGGAGCAGGCAGCAGCAGCACATCAACCTTTCTCTCCTTGTGGATCTGGATTCCAAAAGGACAAACTTGGGGTTGCTGTATTATTCTGTAGATGTCAGTTTCTCTAGGGACCGGGTTAACCACCTGGTGTTGGAGGGTGGGTTATTAACAGCTGTTGAGGCACTAGGCACATGCTTTGACTGCTTGGACAAAGATACCAGAACCCGTAAAAAGAGAAAAAATATTGTACTTAATATTTGTACTTGTGAAATTACCCAGATACTTGAACCTTAAAAAAGAAAAAAAAAAGGTGAAAAGCATTTCACAGTTAAAAATCAAAGCTCAGCATGTTGGTTTTTTCCCTAAGAATTCTAAAAGCACTTGAATTTTTATGGTATATATGTATCCGTGAAAAAAATAAAAATAATTTTAGATTTCCAGATTCCTTTAAGAGGTGGCACAGTGGAGAGAGCAGATCCTAAATCAGGAAGACCTGAGTTCAAATGTGGCCTCAGATCTTAACTGTGTGACCCTGGGCAAGTTATTTAATCTTGTTTGTCTCAGTTTCCTCATCTGTAAAATGAGTTGGAGATGGAAATGGTGAACCACTCAGGTATCTTTGCCAAAAGAACCCCAAAAGGGTCACAGAGAGTGGGACATAACTGAACAACAATAACAATTGCCTTTTATGCAAGAGGAAGGTCCCTCATTTGATAAACTAAATGCCAAAAAAAGTTTAATGATAGAAGCATGACTTTTTTTTTCCCCTAACCTCAGCTGAATTCATGAACCACTTATTGAGATTCCATAAAGTTCATGACTGGTCCATTGATATAAAATACAAGAGACTGTCTTGATTATGGATCACCTTAAAATGAAAACCTGAATGTGTGGGAGAGAGATTGTTAATAGTATAGTTTTGAAAATGTACAGTTCTTATGGAAAGGGAAATAGAAATAGCTCAGTGTCAGAGTAGAAGTTAAAAAACATAGCATGCTACTACGAAGGCAGAAATGGAGCATAGTCTGAAAAGGCCAATAATGTCTGTAACAGAGAATTTTAGTATTGAAGCTTTATAAAAATAACTCGATATTTAACTTAAAATATGAAATCAGTGTTCATATGTGTCATATATCTATATTTTGGTTTTGATATTGTTATTGTTAAAATGGAAATTTTTACAATAGGTTCTAGACCATGGTCTAGCCTCTTTCCACCATGCCACTTAGCTGCCCCCGAGGTCTAGCCTCTGGTTAAAAAAAGATTGTGGAGAAACTACTAATCTTTCCTAATATTGTGGTCCAGCCTGTAGTTGAATCTCAGTGTATCTAGGTCCTCTGATTTCGAGTGTGTGAAAAACTCAAGACCTGTAGTATTAGAGAGTTGCTTTAAGTCCAGAGAGGTTAAATGACCTACCTGGTTTCATGCTGCTAGTGTCAAAGGTTGAATTTGAACTTTGTTTTTTCTGACTCTGAGGTCTAATAGGTTATGCTGTCTCTTAAGTTGTCTCTCAGTCAGAATGTCAATTTGATCCTAAATCATTACAAAACAGTTTCAGCATAAGACAAGGCATACTTGTCTTGATAGTAACCATTTACTGTCACCTTTATGTTAGGTCCTAAAGCTTCATATTCCACTAGTTTAGTGGATCATTTTAAAAAGCTAACATGATGTCAGATAGGTGATTGTGTGGCAACCAAAATTAGGGTGGCTAAATTGCTTTTTATGATACCAACAAAAATGCATTCTATTTTAATATTCCTTTAGCTTTAAAAAATAGCCATGTTATATTCCCAACAGAATTTGATTTAAGGCTGTATCTTCTTTTGTCAGTTTCACCTCACCCCCCTTCAATTCCCTTTTTTTCATGGCTACAGTATTTAAACCCCTTCATTGGAACCGGTATTTTCCTGAAATTTAAAACATCCAAAGCATATGAAACCTAAGGGGGTGGAGAGCAAGAAATTTTTTTTTAAAGTTTCTCTATTTCTGAATACTTCTTCCTTCTAGACCCAGGCTTTCCTAGCTACTATTGCTGGCACATAAAGCCCATGATGTATAGAATGAAACCTTTTCAGTTTAGGAAAGGAATTCTTTTTTGCATAGTTATCCATTGCTGGAATCTTCTGTGATCTAACAGAGGACATTAGGCTTTTGCAGTCCTCCCTGATGGGTCCCACTCTACCATTTTGCTGTGTTCCCGGGGTAACTTATTCATTCACTTACCGCGGGGGATTAAGGGTGGTATGTGTCCACTGCAATTGCTCTTGTGGTTTGGACATATGTAACCATGTGAAACAGTTGAATTCCGGCACTCTTATTTTCTGTCTGCCTGTCTCCCCACCCACTTTACCACCACCTTAACCTCCGTTCTTATTAATGAGACACCATTACCGAATAGCCAAAGGCGCAGGGTAAGATTCGGCAGCTAGTCTTCAGCCATCCCAGAGCCACCCACTGGCCCTGACTTTGCCAATCCCAACCCCAGCTGTTGTTGGTTTTCGCGGAGTGTAAATGCCCTGTGCAGGACTTGCTGTGCTCCAGTCTGACTTGTTGACCAGTCTCAAGTTGTTGAATAGCTCAAATACTTGTCATATTTGTGGTTACGCTACTCAGCAGGCTTTTTCTGCGCTGTGCATTAGCAACTGCCTTTTGTCACCCGCCGTTTTTGTTGTTGTTGTTGTTGTGCGGGGGGGGGGGGGGGGAAGGGAGATTATCAATAATAGTTCCAGCCCCTTTGGCCGCGCTATTATCTTCTTGTGAAACTCTTTTCTTTGCTTCTTCAGTTGCCACTACCAGAGGAAATAAAAGTGGGGATAGAGGGAGATGCTGGTCTGTTGCTGCCACACAGCATCTCCTGTACTCCCACCTCTTCCTCCTCCTTCTTCTTCTCCTTCTCCTCCTCCAACCGCGGCAGCTACAGCCCTAGCTCGGTATTAGCATATCTGATCTCCCGGGACAAAGGCACATGTAAGTGATAGCCCAGAGCGGGGCTCCTCCTCCTCATTGGCTCAGCCTCGGAGGGGCCTGTGCACGGAGCCTCTAGCAGGAGCCGAGCTGGGTGCTTCGGGAGGGGAAGGGAGGAGAAAGGGAGGGGGGGTACGGTGAGTGGAGGGGGGTACGGTGAGTGGAGGAGGGTAGGGCGAGTGGAGGAAGAGGAGGAGGAAGAGAGTAGAAGGAGGAGGAGAGAAGGAGGAGGAGGAGGAGAGAAGGAGGAGGAGGAGGAAGAGGAGAGGAGGAGGTGGGCGGAACGGAGAGCAGGACTGGGCGGAGCGTTTACGTGAGCCAGAGGGCAAGGAGCTTGCGAGAGGCTGCACGTCACTCTTGCATGGCAAGTGGTGGGAGCACGGGCTGCGTTTCAGTCCGGGCTTCCCCCCCCCCGCCCCCGCCCTTCTCTCCTTCCTTCTCCGACACAGCCTCATCACCAACCCCCCTCCCCACTCCCGTAGAATGCTTCTGGCTCGCAGGCAGAGGACCGCAGAGCCCTAGCTCTCCGTTTCCCCCCTCCTTCCCTGACGCCACCCTTGGGTCCCCGGAGCGGAGGGGCGCTGTATGGAGGTGGTGTAGCCTTAGGAGTGGGCGGAACCCCCGCGTCCTCCCCCACCCTGCCCTGATGCTGTAGTCCTCAGGTGGGGCTGCATGTGGTAAGTTCAGCTGGACCTGTGGTCCGTGTCCGTGTGAATGCGTGTGGTGCAGGGAGCGAGCGATCCAGTGCGGGCTGCCCGGCCACGGAAGCTGTAGGCACTGGGACCTGGAGGGAGCGAGGAGCCGGAGTGTGCGCGGGGAGGGAGGGGAAGGGGTGAGGGCGCTGGCAGAGAAGAGAAGGGGGGCTATTTGTACGAGAAAAGCCCGAGTAGAGAGCAGGTAGGAGGAAGACCTTGCCTCGCCTCCCTCCCTCCCTGTCCCCTTAGGCTGCGGAGCCCAGAGGGCCGGCAGACGGACCTAGGCGCCGGGAAGGGGGGGGGGGAAGGTGGAGGGTAGGGAACGGACAGACAGACTTGGACCGAGGTCAGCAAGGGGTCGAAACCCCAGCTCGGAGCTGTGGGGCAAAGAGCATGAAACTGGCCTCCTTTAAAGGGAAGATGTGCGGGGGTTGTGTTACGAATGTGTGGTACTTTTTTTTAAGAGGACGATTCCCCAGCTTCAGGGCGGCTGCACATTTGCGAGTTTCCATAGTCTAGTTTGCATTCAAGTTCTGTGTTGTTGAACAGTAAGGTGCAATTGGACCTTTTCTTTTGTCGCTGTCTGTATCATGCCCAAAGTTCCAAGTATATTGGTGATGTAATGTTAGGTGAATTAAATTTGTCTTTTTTTTTTTTAATGTGTACACCTGTTGTTTTAAACATCACTCTGGTTGAATGTTAGGAGCCTACATTTCATCACCATGTTGGCTACCCGTGTCTAAATAGGAATAAAGAACTGCTGGTACTGATCTTTGTATCATTAGGACAGAAGGTAAGATTAGAGAGCCATTACATGAAGCAATTACTTATCCAAAGAAAAAATACTTGATGAATTTTTATTTGTTCTTTCTTCATTTAAACCTTGGATGTAGTGCCTTTAAAAGAGGTATCAACAGACTTAAGAAATGAACAGATTTTGTGACTTTAAGTAAAAGCAGTTTCATAAATAGCAGGCTTGGGTTTTTGTTAGAATATGTTCTTGATTCAGGGTGGTTTTAGGAGCTGTTCTTACTGATGTTTCAAGATCTGTAAAAGTAAGTTCCTGTATTGAGTTGGGAAGTGGGCAGTCAGCAGCTTGAGACATCCTGAGATTCTTCCAGTTCTCAGTAAAGTTGTTTGTCTGGAGAAATACGTTATTTGCATTTTCAAGCAGCATTCATAAGGTTTTCTTTTTTAAATATTGTCGTATGTTATGAAGTGCTCAGCAGTGAATAAAAAGCTGAGAGAAATTTTCATACTGACGTTTGCTTAATAAGCAGCCACTAAGTATATAAAAGTAGCGATTTCAGGAGCAGTCACTGATGTCTGGGAAAGTGACAAGATTCACTTGACAGTCCCAACAGTACCTCCCACCATACATGCCCATGAACTTTTGGAACACTTTTATTTAGTGATCAGAAGGCAGCTGCTTGTTAGCCAGGAGGACACATCTCTTTACTACCATTCTTTTCTTGGTTTATAAATGTTTGTGTTCTTTTGATTGTGCAAGAGTTGGCTTGTAAGAATATAAGTGCTGTATGCGGGTGAAAATGAACACCTTTGAAAGAAACATCTCAACCCCTAACTCATGAGAAAAACATACAGGCTTGTCTTGGGATCTCTGTGTTATCAGTGCCTTCAAACAGAAAGCTAACTAAAAATTTAGTAAGATTTGTCTTCCACTTGACTGGGGTGTCTTATTTTAAAATTTATGTTGCTCATAAGTTCAAACTATTGAAACTGATTTTTACTCTCTAAATCCCTCTCCATAATTGAAATATACATACTGTACTGTATTATAAGCCTTTACACTTTCTATTCTGTTTAAATTATTTGAAGATACCTTGGGTGTTTGTTTTCAGTTTTTGTGGGGGGTACAAACTAAACAACACTATCCCTTGGTTTGTTAGAATGAATTAGGGAATTAGCAGTTTCTGGTGCCAGCTACAAGTGAGACTATATTTTGATATTCTAGAATTTGGGGGCAAAGGGGAAATGGTCATTTATGCACCTGATCTTTTAAAAATAATTACTACTTCAAGAACAGAAAAAAAATGAACTTGGGGAGAAGAAAAAATGATGAGGGAGATTGGACAACTAAAAACTTAGAGAACTGAACCATTGAATTAATGGCTAAAATATTTTTTAACTATAAATGTCCATATAAATTAGAATAAAATTACAAATTTCAAACCACTTAGGATTTACCATCCATCTAAATGCTTTATGTTTTGTTAAGTAAGCTAAGTCAGCTTACCAGAAGTTAATAACTTTTGTTTTTTTGTAGTTTGCTGCGATTTCCTAGAAATACTTCTAAAAATAACAAAACTTTGTCTTCACTTTCATTTGCACAAAAAATGTCAAGGTCATTTAAAATTCATTATACTCATAAAAATATGTGCATCTGCTTGGCAGTGCACTTTTTAATTCACTCGTAGAATCTATTTAAAGTCCTTTTGCTGAAGAAATTTTACATATGGCGATTCATGCTTGTGGCCATGATACAGAAGGAGACAGCTCCAATTGCAATAGTTTCTTGGCAAAAAAAAGAAAAGCAGTCTCTGATTACTGAGTCCAAAGATCATGAAGTATGCTGAAGGCAAAAGAGGGCAAGGTCCAGTTTAAATGGAAACAGCATAGCAATAGGGGCAGACTCCAGCATAGCAGTAGGGGCAGAATCCTGCATAGCAGGTCCTCCAACTAATTAACACTAACCATAGGAAGTAGAAGCTGAACATTCAAAATAAGGCAGTAAGTCTGTGACATATATACCAATCACATGTGCTCTATCTACAGTTGCTCATTATTCTCTTTAAAATAATTGGGTTTCTCCAAAATCGTAACTACTGCTAACAAAATGAAATTGACTTTGAAAGGATTTCAACTTTTGTGACTCTTGTAGTTTAAACTAGGAAGACAGACTGCTAACTAAAGTTGGTTTCTTCTTTCTTCAATCTAATCTGTAAGATGGGAGAAAAAACTAAATGCAGTTTGGCATAAAAAGCCAAATTCTGCCTTCAGATGCAGACGATGAGAACTACTTATGTATCTAAAGGCAGAGTTGGGCCCTGTAGCATCACATCATCCATTGTGTAGAGCAGTGTCTTTCTCCATTAGCGCTGCTTTGCAGTTCATTCTTTGTATGATTCTGTGAATGGCATATGTCAGGCCAATAAGACTACATTCATATTCTGAGTAATAAATAGATGCCTTGTTTCCCCTTAAAGATCATGAGATGAACAAAACATGCTTGCTTCTATAAAATAAATATTGAAATAGCAGATTATTTAAAATTTTTTAAATTATCAAACCTAAATACAGAATTTTTATGGAATATAGTAGGAAAAGTAATTTAGGTGTACGTAAAATGTTTGTTATTTTGCTGTTGGTAAGTTCATTTTATTTACAGTTTTTATGATCATAAAATTGAAAGGGGCCTTAGAGAGATCAGCTAGTCCAATTAGTCTTATGCCCTCCTGTGCCTAATATAAATGGAATTTAAGTACAAATAAAGGATTTAATTTTCTCAATTATAATACCTGTCAGGATTATCTGTAGCAAATGCAATGTTTCATTTTAATATACTTTAAAAATCTAGCACAGAATAAATTGCATTGTGCATTCAAACTAATAAGGATCTTCAGTTAAAAATGTGACAAAAACTATTGTTATCATACATCTTAGATTTTCGCTGTTAGTCTGCTTAAACTCTATTTTACTCCAAGAGAAGATAACAAAATTTGTTGACTGAACTGGAGTAAAGAAACCCACAGTCTTGAAGGTAAACTATGAGGATACATTGGAGTAGGAGTTGGAAGGAGTGAGGAGGGCACATTTAAAGTCGACGTACAACTGCTATAGCAGGTCTGACTAGTTTTAAGTGCCCAAAGGCAGCTTTGTCGTTACTAACTGTAGGTAGCACCAAACTGAAATTCTTAAACTTAATTCATGTGTATGTTATCATCTTTTTTTCTCCATAAATTCTTTTAATTTCAAAGAGTTAACATTTCTAAGATTTTCTTTTCATTTTCCATGAAAACATCTTTGAAGTTATGTTGAAAAAAATCCTAGTATTTTTCTGTTTTAGTTTTCACTATGATGAGTTGAAGGAAAGGATTCTGAAGAACAAAGAAATTTAAGATTTGAATTACCTGAGTATGTTGAGCAAGAGTAAAATATGCTACCTGACTATTCTATGGTTAAAAATGCCTAACCCTAACATAGTGTCATTTGCTGCAAATCAACCTTTAGCCTCCTGCCTTCCTCTCTCAGGCCAGCTGCTTATCATTCCACTCCATGCAGCAGTTACTAGGGCTTTGAGCAGTCTTACTTTAGTACCCCACCCATATAGTTCAAAGTATTGCCTGAATTAACTCATTTGGGGGAATCTAAAAGTCTTAAGAATCATCCCTGTAGCTTGTAAGTTTGCATAACTTTATAGCTACATTAATGAATTAACTAGATGCCAATCCTATTTTGAACTAGCTAGTCTTTAGTTGAGGTTTTTTCCTTTGTTTTATGAAAGATGATAGGATTTGTTCTGTTTGTCAGATGTGGGGGGTGGTAAAGGAGAAATTTGGTGAATATTCACATGAAATTGATATGTCATAGGAATTAGTTGAACAGAATATGATTTGAAGCCAAAGATAAATTTAATTTCTTGATTTTGGTTCCATTTGGCCATTATCTCTTCCATGTTGTTGTCTAAAAAAAAAAAAGACTACGATTTCTCCTCATATCGTGTTTAGAAAAAGCCATTTCAAGTAGTGATAGTTCAGACTAACCATTTAGATTATAGCTGGTTATTAAATGTAAAATGTATGTACTATATACTTAAGAGTTTCTACCTAGAGATGACATGACATGACAAGACTAAAATATCACAAGATGTGGTAGGTTGAAACTTGGGTAGGTTGAAGGCAGCTTTTTCTCGAGGATAATAGAGCTTGAATTATTATTTAAGTAGTAGTCACTTTACATTTAGTGTACAATTCTTTCTTTGGCTATTAAGATTGTACTTGACTAAATTATTCTGCTTCTTAGTTGTAGCCCTACTGGTGTTAAACATTCAGAACACCGTGGGTAGTATTATCAATACTCAGAAGCCTACTTTGGGAAGAAAGATATCATGTCTCAAATGGGCAATATAATTACTGAAAAACAAATGTTTGCTTTGTATAATGCTATACATTACCTCAAAATTTCAGATTAGATCCTTGTTTCATTTATATACTTCGTGAAGTACTTATGTGTTTCTTATACAAAATTGAAAATTTACTTAGCAAAATGTTATCATCCCATCTTCTGGGGCAATTAAATAAGCTAAGCATTTTTTTTTATTTGGCTAGAATAAAATTTGCTTCTCCTGGACAAGAAGACAAGTGAGTATTTGTAAGCTTAGATTAGTACTTTTCCCCTTTAAATAAATTTCTTCTTGGTAGTCTTAAGTTATATTATTCAGATTGTAGAAATTCATATTGTAGAAATACTATTTCTTTTCAGTATTCCAGAATCAGAATATATGATACATCTCTTAGTTCTACTTACCCCAAAATCCACATTTATCTGTCTTCTTCCTTTTCACAACTGGTTGAAGATAAAAAATGAAGTACAGCATGTATCTATGAGAATTATTTTGTATCATATCTCTGTATAGCACTGTAGTACTCAAAATTTGAAAACAAGGACTCTTCAAAACTAATCAAAAGCACCTAAGACAATTTAAAAATACTTTCATGGATATACTTCTTGATGTAGCTTGATTATTTTCATTACTTTTAGTGGCAAACAGCTGGATAATAAATAAAACTTAGGGGATGAACTGGACTCCTTTGTTCTAAGATGTCATTTTCATTTCTATAGTAAAATCCAAAAAAAGTTTCAGTTTGACTCTTGTTTATTGTATAGTCCCCCCTTTTAAAAAAAGCCATCACATGTTTTTGGCAAAGCTTTTGGTTCCTTCCCTAAGTAGGGTTTGGTTTGTTTTTTTTTTCCTTAAGGCAGTGTTTGTCAAGGGTCTATAACGTGAGGGGAAAAACAAGGGATCTTTGGGGAAAAGATACTATAGAAGGGTTGAAACAAGGATCCCATCCAAGTAATTATTACTACAGCAGAAAAAAATTTCCATTATACTCAGAGGCTTCTAAGGTTCTTTGATGTACACATACAACTTTGGGGGAACTACACAGGGTAAAAAGAAAATAGATGCTAAAGATGTTTTAGCTTTTAAGTCTATTTACTAGATTCTCTCTGCAAAGCAATGAAAATAGATTCTTTAATTGTCTAAAGCTGTCACATATTTTTAATAGAGTAAACAGTTTTCAGATGAAAAGTAACTGATGTTAATATATTTTCTACGACTTTGTCATTATACATATAGCATCATATACCTCCATTTATAAAGTAATATATTGTGTATACTACATATATTGCTATCACTTTAAGGTTAACTGCATCATAGTTTACAATTAAACTACCCCTTCCTATCATCCTTCCTTCTAGAATTTTTCATGGCAGCAGTGTCTAAAGAAAGTATTATTTGTTCAGCTTGGTGGTGGTTTACTGCACCGAAAAGATTATTTAAAGCTTCCAGACTGGTAAAATTTTAGGATTAAACTTAGAGAAAATGTTTTGTGGCTGGGAGTCAACTTCAGAATTGTTTCTTGTTGAAGTCCACACGGCTTGTCAGGGCACAGACATTTGTTACTACAAGTCTGGATCTCCTTTGAGAAATGTTTCTGGGATTTAAACTAGAGTTTGAAGCATCAGTATTACTGTTTATTGACAGCACATTCTCCTGTTTGGAAAAATACGTACATAGCATAATGGATCATTTCTACTTGAAATAGTCACCTCCACTCTACTTGCTTAGCTCTGCCACAATAGAGTTTGGGAATAATCTTGAAATGAGAGTTCTTTGGAATGCCTATAGCTAGAGTTGTTGTGAAGCATCATCACCCTTCTTCAGAGAAGGAAAATCTGCCTTGTTCTCCTATCCCCTCTCATGGCTGACTGTCAAGTGCACTCTGGCAGATTACGGAGAGGCAGCCCAAACTTTCAGCATAAGGGTAGCATATGCTTGTTTACATAGAGCAGTGCTTTTCGGTTGTTTTTTTCCTTTGTATCTGGCTCCTATCACAAGGCCTTGCACATCGGTGACCAAGAAATTGATAAGTGAGGGTCTGCAGAGAAGTGGCTTCAGTGTTAAGTGATTGAAAGTGCACCAACCAGTTTTTAATATGCAGAATTTCATCTGTAGGTTTTGGTCTTCAGGTAAGTTGATACAAGTTTAGAAGCAATAATCTTACTTATCCATCAACCTAAATGAAGTGGTATAATGGATGTGCTGCTGCCTTGAGCCAAAGCCTTTAACACAAGCAAAGGATAGGGTTTGGACCTATGATTTCACTGGTGTGGGGAACTCCTAGGTGAGGAAGCTCCATCTACCAAAGCAAGTTGATACCTTCTCTGCAATTTATAGTCCTGGAGGGGCGGCTAGGTGGCATACTGGATAAAAGTACTCGCCCTGGATTCAGGAGTACCTGAATTCAAATGTGGCCTCAGACACTGGACACTTACTAGCTGTATGACTCTGGGCAAGTCACTTAACCCTCATTGCCCTGCAAAAAAAAAAAAAAATTACAGTCCTGGAGAATAATAACTTAGATCACCAAGAGGTTAAGTGACTTGTTTTGGGTTTCACAGCTAGTCTATTTCAGAGGTGGAACTTAAACCCATGTTATCCTAACTTCAAGATGAGCTTTCTATACACTACTTCATGTCCTTTCTTTAGGTCAGTATATGAATTCTTAATGTTCTCATCACTATCAAGGATAGACAAATGACACATTCCCATTTGGGGGGATAGCAGAACTGGGTAACAATCACAAGCAAACTTTGGGATCATCTAAATCCAACACACTCATTTTACGGTTAAAGAAATGGAGGACGCGATTTGCTCCCAAGGTCTTTTAGAGTAGTCTGGAGCAGAGCTGGGATGAGCCCCGATTTCAAAGTTGTTGCTCTTTTCACTAGACTATAGAGCTTCTCAAAGAACTTGACTTAGCCAAGACTTCATAAGAATCAAAATTGGAACCTAAAGCACCTATCTAATTTCCCCATCTATTCCCAGAAGACTGAAATATCCTAATGGAGGAATAAATAAAACTTCTGATATAAACAGTTACTTAATGATATAATGTAAAATCTTTTTTCCTCTTAATTATTTAATAAGGTAATATTTATCACAACCTTCTAACACTAACTGACATTGTTTGGCTTACCAAATGCAGTTATTTCAAAAAACTTTTTCCAGAGAAAGGGTTATACTTGACAAACTATTAGGTGCTGTTTTTAATTTAATGGAAGCATATGCTTCCTCTAAAGACTGCAATCAGGAAGAATTTTTAAGTGTGGACTTGAAGAAGCAAAACTTCCAAATGTTGAAAACCATAGTGTCTTGCTTTAGTTTGTTTAAAAGCTAACTGCCTGGCATGTTTTCAGTTATTTGCAGGTTTAAGAAATTGTAAAGAAAATGGTATGGTTTGTTCTTATGGATCTCAGTCGAAATACGGTGTCTGATCATTAATAAACAGCTTGCTTTGCCCTCCGGGCCTCAAATAGTACAGTATGCAACAAGGGAGTGCAGGCAAGGCACGAAGATGGAAACAGTAGTATCGGATTACAGTTTCAAAATATCGCTGGAACACGTTAGCTGGCTTTACTCTATTGACTGGCTTTATAATTACATTGCTGATTTGTTAGGGACGGCTCTGCCTTACTTTCCAATTAACATGGCTGTTACTGCAGGGACCTCAGAAACACTGGATGCATTTTCATTACAAAGTAGGAAAAAAGTGCTACACTGATCTCTGGTGGAATTAGGTGTTTTATTATGAAGATTCTGAATCTCTCCACTGGCTCTTCTGAGGATCTTTGCCCAGATCCTTACAATAAACCTTCTTAATAAAGGGGGGAGGGGGGGCGCAGTATCTATCCAGTGAGATTGACCCATATTTTTAGCATTTACTTCATGCCAAAGACAATGATGTTTGGGTTATCACCACTTTAAGCTATACAAATACCCCTTTTCACCTTAGCCTTCTTTGGAGGCTCACCCAGGAACTTTGCAAAAACAGTCACAGCTTTTGAGCCAACTGCAGCACACCCTATCTGCTTGTGCATGACTGTGCTAAAAGCCATATGTACTTTTATTAGCTTCTCTCTGTGACCCTACCATCTTTACCCACTACAACTTTTCTAGAGCATTGTTTTTAATTCTGGGTTGTGCTTCTTGAAAAAAACACACTATTTGTTTCTTTGACTAATTAGACTTTAAAAGGCTTCTTTTAACTGCATAGAATGAGTTTGCCCAAACCCAAATTTTCCTTAGTTGAAATAGGATAATGCTTTTCCCTTCAAGAGCACTTGTGACAACAGACCTGAAAGAAGACCCAGGGTTTTCACATAGAGAGCAGTTATTTCTTCTGGTGTTTCCTTCCTTTTCTTTAGGAGGGGTGGCAGGTGGAAAAGTGTCTTTTTGTCAAAGGCAGAGGGTTTCCAGCTGAATCACCTCATAAGCCATGACCAATTTTTTTTTTTTAAGTGCCAGTCAGTCAATTGAGATGGAAACAGAAAAATGAGAATCACCTTCTGTGTTTCAGAAGCAGTGCCAAAACAATTCATGGCTCAACTCTCTCAGGTTTGAGCCAGCCTTCTTTTGTTGGGGAAGTTTACTGCTGTTTGCCCTTCATTTAAAAGAGTTTGGTTCTGGCAGTGGTTGGTTGGTTTGGGTTTTGGCGCGGGGGGAGGGGGGGAGTTATAAAATTACTTTTTTCACACAGAAGCATTCGATGCAATACATACTCTCTCCCCTCAGAAAAAAAAAAAAAAGAAAGTGAAAGAATGCATGTTTCTTTATTCCGTGGGTTGAAATCTGTGTATAAATATATGTTCTGTGGTTTTAGCTACACAGGATGTCAGTGAGGAAGTAGCCACTGCCAACCTTGCTTGAAGACACACTTCACACAATAGCTAGACCCTCCTACTTTTTCTTTCCCTAAAAACCCTGACCAACTGGACAAATCACTGCATATAAATTGTTGAAGTTCATATAAATTACTTTTAATTCATCTTTCCCTACCCTTTTTTTAAACTCACAAGATTTCTAGTAGTACTCTTAGGAGAACATAAATATTGGTTTTATGTGATTCAGCCCATTAGAACTTCATACCATAACTGAAGAGTCTGGGGCTATGGTTTCCTTCTTCAAAAAAAATTTTTTTACTCATATCTTTTGTTACATATCTTTAATTTCCAGATATATCCTTCTTTTCCACTTCTCAGAGAGCCTTTCCTTCTAACAACTAAAGGGGAAAGAAAAAAGTAATTCAATAACATTATTCTATCAGCCAAATCTGAAAGTATATGCCACATTATAGTCAAAGGCTCCCACCTCTGGAAAGAAGAAATATTCATTTTTCTTACCTCTTACAAACCAACTTGGTCATTATATAATTACACGGGGTATGGTGGTTGTTTTTTTGTTCCTTCCATTAATACAGTTGTCATTCTGTATGTTGTTTCCCTAGTTCTGCTTACTTCACTTAGTAATAGCTCTTATAAGTTTTCCTCTTCTGAATTCTTCAGATTCATCATTTCTTTTGTTTTGTTTTGTTTTGGTTTTTTTTGCGGGGCAATGGGGGTTAAGTGACTTGCCCAGGGTCACACAGCTAGTAAGTGTCAAGTGTCTGAGGCTGGATTTGAACTCAGGTACTCCTGAATCCAGGGCCCATGCTTTATCCACTGCGCCACCTAGCTGCCCCCTAGATTCATCATTTCTTGTGGTACGGTAATACTGCATTAGGGTAGCTAGACGGTGCAGTGAATAGAGCACCAGACCTGGAGTCAGGACGACTTGAGTTCAAATCTGTCTCAGACACTTAATAGCTATGTGACCTTGGAAAAGTTGCTTAACTCTGTTTGCCTCAGCTGCCTCATCTGTAAAATGAGCTGGAGAAGGAAATGGCAAAACACTCCAGTATCTTTGCCAAGAAAACCCCAAAAGGGGTAAGGAAGAATCAGATGCAACTGAAATAACAACAACAAAATATTGCCTTACATTTATATACCATAGTTTATTTACCCATTCCCCAATCAGTGTTTCTAGGTCTTTGGTACTGCAAGAAATGCTGCTATGAAGGATGTATGATAAATTCATGAGAAGTGCAAAGCAATTTTATATACACATATATTTACATATACATATTCCATATATAATTTTTATATAAAATGAGATCTTTCTATCTTTGACTTCCTTGGAATAATTTCATAACAATTTGATTTCTGAGACTATGGATATCTTAGTCACTTTCTTAGCATAATTCTGTTTTCTAGAATGATTGAGCCAATCACAGTTCCACCAACATGCCTGACTTTCCTGTGGCCTGTAGTTTCTTAAAGTCCCCTTTTAAATGATAAACTTTTTTCTTCAGTGCTATTGACTAATTTTTTTTTTAATTTAGTCTTCACTTTGCAGATACAGAAAACTCCTGGAGTGAAATATGTAAACTTATAGTGTTCCCTAGAGCACTGAGGTTATTTTTTTTAATAGCATATTTATTTACAAAAATCTTCCATGCTTCTGTGTAAGCTGTCAGGGAAAACAGGGTCAACTTCCTCTCTCACTCCTCTGCCTAACCCCCTAAATGTTGGTATTCCTCATGATTCTAGCCTCAGCCCTTTTCTTTCTCTTTATTGCCTGGCAAACTCATTTATTCCTGTGGCTTCAATTACTTTCTTTACATAGAAGATTTACAAATCTATATCTCTTGCCCTGACCTTTCTCTCTATCTTTGGGCTTGTATCTCTCAACTACATAGAAGATATTTCTACCTGAATTATAGAATCATATATTTAGAACTGTAAGTAATCCCAGAAGCTACATAGTTCAGCCCCTCATCATACATATGAGAAAGCTAATGCTCAGAGAGGTTAAGTGACTTGCTCATGGTAACACAGCTAGTGTCCAGTAAAATTTGAATCCAAGCCTTCTGGATTTCAAGTTCAGCATTTGAACCATTTTGAAATGTACTAGCAGGTCTTCAAATTCATCATGTCCAAAGCCAAATTTACTTATACTACTTTTAAAGCGGTTCCATTTTCTGACTTCACTGTCTTTGCTAGTGGCACCACCAATTACTCAAGTATTTGTGCTTGATACCTTCTCTTTAACCTCCCACATCTAATCACGTTCTGTCAATTCTGCCTCTGATATATATGTTTCTAATTTATCCCTACCTCACTAGGCCTACTGCCACAAGGCAAGTGCAGGCCTACCTGGATTAGTCTTGACTTCTTCCTTTCCAGTATATCCTTTCCATTGCTATATTAATCTTCCTTTTGCTCAGTTCTGATTATACTATTCTTCTACTCAGAACCAAGTAATGGCTTCCTGTTGTCTACTGAATAAGATTCAGACACCTGAGTCTGGTATTTAAGACCCTCTACAACCTATTATCCCTCCCATAAAGGCTAGTCTCCTACTAAACTAGACTACTTGGTTTCAGAGGCATTCTGGTACTGTGGAAAGTGTGCTGAATGTAAGTTAATTATCTTTCACAACCACTACCACCACTTCCACCTCTACACACCCAGGACCATGCAAGGCACTTGCTTTGCACTTCTCATGAATTTATCATTTTATATTATAATTGTATATTGTATTTTCCCCTAATAGATTGCGACTGCCATGGAGGCAGGGGTCATGTCTTTTTTAATATTTGTATCTCTTCTAGCACCTAGCATGGTCTTCTCCCCATAGTAAGTGCTTAATGAACATTGAAGTCATAGTTTTTTTACTTCTTCAGTTACCTACAAGAAAGATCAGACAAAACACTTGAAAATGCATTCAGGAAGCAAACCAAACTTTGTTCTTAAGGTGTTGAGAAGGTTATTTAATGATTCTCTCCTGATTTTGATTTCTGTGATATCAAAAACGGTGCCTCTTCACCTCTGTTGAAAATGTTTTCCGGGCAGCTAGATGGCGCAGTGGATAGAGCACCGGCCCTAGAATCAGACTACCTGAGTTCAAATCCAGCCTCAGACACTTAACACTTACTAGCTGTGTGACCCTAGGCAAGTCACTTAACCCCAATTGCCTCACTAAAACAAAACAAAAACAAAAAAAGAAAATGTTTTCACTTAGGTTCATACACAAGTAATCCCAAAATTCATATTAGGTTGTGTTCCAAATTATTATGAGACAATTGCTTGGAATTCAGATGATATTTCTCTGTAGTAACAATGGTCATAAATCAGGGGTCAGCAAATCTGACCCACTACCTGTTTTTGTACATCTGTTGAGCTCAGAATGATTTTAACAATAAAACTATTTAAAGGGGCCGCTAGGTGGCACAGTGGATAGAGCACCGGCCCTAGATTCAGGAGGACCTGAGTTCAAATGTGGCCTCAGACACTTAACAGTTACAAGCTGTGTGACCCTGGGCAAGTCACTTAACCCCAATTGCCTCACTAAAACAAAACAAAAACAAAAAAAGAAAATGTTTTCACTTAGGTTCATACACAAGTAATCCCAAAATTCATATTAGGTTGTGTTCCAAATTATTATGAGACAATTGCTTGGAATTCAGATGATATTTCTCTGTAGTAACAATGGTCATAAATCAGGGGTCAGCAAATCTGACCCACTACCTGTTTTTGTACATCTGTTGAGCTCAGAATGATTTTAACAATAAAACTATTTAAAGGGGCCGCTAGGTGGCACAGTGGATAGAGCACCGGCCCTAGATTCAGGAGGACCTGAGTTCAAATCTGGCCTCAGACACTTAACAGTTACAAGCTGTGTGACCCTGGGCAAGTCACTTAACCCCAATTGCCTCACCAAAAACAACAACAACAACAAACCTATTTAAAAATGTAAAAAGTTCTTAACTTACCAGCTCTCTGTGGGATTTAGCCCTTGGCTATACTTTGTTCACCCCTGTTTAAATGGTATGTCCCTAGGCCAGCTCACCAATGCCAATCTAATGCACCATTTACCTGAAATATGGTAAAATAACAATAATACATTTACACACCTCTTGAAATTTTTCAGGGTATGTTATTGACATTATCCTGTGAGGTAAGTAATGAAGGTATTAGTATCTTAATTTTACAAATGAAGATACTGAAGCTCAGAGAAGTCCACTGACTTTCCCATAGTCACACATTTAGTAAACTGATGTCACTATACTATTTGTAGAGTCTAAATTCAGCATTATGGTTGCCATAGCAAGGGAAGAAGTAAGAAAGCTCGCTCCTATGCCCACACTCTTTTTTTTTCCAACTTAAAGACCATGTTGGGAAAGGCAAAAGTCATTCATTGATACCCATGTGGGTATTGAATAAATGAGGCTAAAACAACTACTAATGAGGTAAGTTTCATCCATTTTCAGAGGAAACCCCAACACAGGCCATCCTAGACCATTTAACACAAAAGTTTTGGGAACTAGGCATCAGCATATACCAAGGGGGAAGGGAAGGGAGGGAAATCTCAACTGCAGCAACAGGGCAGGAAGAGAAGGTCCTGTAGCCATCAGCTGCTATGTAAGGAAGCATGGTGGAAAGAAGACTGAAATAACTTTGAGCCAGGAGATAGGCATTCTTGTATTGGCTCTGCCACTCCTTGTGTAAACTTGTGTAAGCACAGACAATTTCTTAACTCCTCTGGGCCTCAGCTTCTTCATTTTTAGGAAGGGAGTAGTGTGGGAGTTGCTGAAACCATCAAATGGATGAAGGAGGTATGTGGCACCGTAGCTGAGACCACGTTCTTGGGAAGGGAATGGGCGTGAAATCTAGACATCATGCTGCTCTGAAGGCATTACAGAGGAGAGAAGCAAAACAATTTGATGACACCAGAGAAACTCTCCTAGTAAAGGAGAGTTAGAGTGTTTACTTGTTGTGGCCCTTTGCAAACCGTATGGAACAAGAAATCCTCTAGGATTTGCTTTTTTTTTTTTTCTTCCAGAGTTTGAGGATTAGATAGGAAGGTGATTTGTGGCTCCTGTGAATGTTTCCACAATTGTGACCCGATGAGCCATCTATATGTGCATTTGATTCTTCTGACAAATATTACCAGTGAAGCATTGAAGGTCATTTTGCTTATGATTGTCATCACTGTAGCTTTTGGTCAAGATCAAGATATCTCCTTCAAGATCCAGAAGAAAGAGATGTTCTTGCTTGAAGAGTAAGGGGCATGGAGGGGCAGCTAAGATGGCACAATGGGTAAAGCACTGGCCTTGGATTCAGGAGGACTTGTTCAAATCTGACCTCAGACACTTGACACTTACTAGCTGTGTGACCCTGGGCAAGTCACTTAACCCTCATTGCCCTGCCACTTCCTCCCCCCCACCCCCCCCCAAAAAAAAAAAGAGTAAGGGTCATGGTAGGATAAGATCCGTTACCCTCAAAAGCCAAACTCCCCATCTTTATTTTTATGACTCTTCAGTGTAAATTTAATCCAGAACAGAGGTGTCAAACAGGGGCCCACAAGGTAGCAGGAACCATATTAAAATATGTGGGGAATAGTTAACAAAATAAATAAAAATACAATAGAACATAGATAATGAAGATAATGTTACTATGTGGTTTTCTAAGTCAATATGGTACAGCAGGAATCCTTATGAACATTTAGTGATTCCCTTTTCTATTTGAATGTTTGATACCATTGGGTCACAGCAGTATTTGATCCATCTAATACTTAGAATGGGTCTGAATGTTTTAAGAGCTCTGTAAATGCATATCCATAAAGTAATGTCAATTTTTTTCATTCTATATAGTTTAAGATCCTGAAATCTGAAAATGCAGAACAATTTTTATTGGCATATTTAAGAATAGAAATGTGGGTTTCTTTAAGGGGGAGGAGGGTGTTAGACTGGATAATTTCTGTGGTGCCTTCTAGCTTTAAAAGCGCACAAATCAACATTTCCTAGACCTTCAGCTATTCAGTGTCATTACATGGACTAGTCTTCATTTGAGATCATTTAAATCAGGAATTGACGCTAAGGGTCCTTAACTATGACTCTAAACAGACTTGTATTATAGGAATGGTATTGTGAAAGGTTAACCTTTCTTACTAATAAATGGCTTTGCTCTTGGCCCTGTAGTAAGTAACTCCTTACTGTTGACTCCCCTTTTAATAAATCAGGACTAAATTACATTCTTTTCATCTCTAATAAGCTTTATATTACCTTTCTCTGTCAAACAGATATTTACTTGTTCAGTGGTAGAGTACCTATATGTACTAGGTAAGTTTTTGAATGAGTTGCAAACAAAAGGGTTCCCTTTTGTTTGTTTGTTTGTTTTGGTGAGGCAGTGAGGGTTGAGTGACTTGCCCAGGGTCACACAGCTAGTAAGTGTCAAGTGTCTGAGGCTGGATTTGAACTCAGGTCCTCCTGAATGCAGGGCTGGTATTCTTTCCACTGCACCACCTGGCTGCCCCTGGATTCCCTTTTACTAGGATTAATTTGGGTTCCTAACCTCAGGTTGCAACCCAGATTAAGGTCACCAAAGGTCAAGAAGGAAAAAAGAAATAGGTATTCTTCCTCCCTGAGTTCTTGGCCAATAACAGAACAAGTGACATGAGGGTTTCGTGGTGGTGGTCAGGGAAGAGCAGAAAGAAAAGCTAGGCCTCAAAGAAAACCTTTGCCCCACCACTGAGCCCTGTCGATGGCTGTAGCCCTTTCTTCTATCAACAGCAATACCCCAGAAATACTACTGCACCAAAAGAAACAATGACTAAAGAATACAGAGTACATGGAAAAGTTTATATGAACTGATGTAAAGTGAAATAGCTAGAACCAGGAAAATAATATATCTGATGGTTACAAAAACATAAACAGAAAGCACAGCAATAAAGGAAAAAAGAAACTGAATGATAAGTAATTATAATAATTAAATGATCAAACAAAGAAGAGAAAAAGCACCTCCCTCCCTTCTTTAAAAAGAAGAGGGACCATGAGAATGGAACATTGTGATATAAATAAGAATTTTATTAAAACCAAAAAAACCCCCAAACCTTGTGTACCTCTTGTCATCACCATGTAGACTACAGCTGCTGTCTTTGGGGAGAAGGACCTTGTACCGTCTAGATTATAGTACTGTTTTTGTGTAGACTCAGAGCTGAAAGGAACTTTGATGGCCATCCAGTCCAGCCAGTGTCTGACCAATAGTCTTTTTATTACATACTCAATATGTGGCTATCCAGCTTTTGCATGAAAATATTCATTGAGGATGAACCTTCTACTTCCCAGGGCATGAGATTCTGCATCTAAATAGTTCTAATTATTAGAAAGCTTTTCCTTATATTGAACAAAAATTTGCCTCTACAATTTCCACTCACTGTTCCTACTTCTGCTTCATTGGGCCAAATCAGAACAAACCTAATCCCTCGTCTTTGTGTGATAGTCCTTTAGAAACTTGGAGATAGCAGTCACACCCCCACTGAGCTTTCTCTTCTCCAGGCTAAGTATTATCCATAGTTCTTTCAAGTTGCAGTTTCATGGTAGGATCTTGAAGCTTTTAATTTCGTTTCCTCCTCCTGACATGCTGTGGGCACCAATTTTTAATTGGGGAGTATTAGCTAAGCAGCTCCCCCCAATATTGGGGCAAGGAAGGAGACCGGCAGCCTCCCTCAAAACAGAAGAGGATTTATTTTAACAAGAACAAACTTAAAAAACAAAACAAAACACAAACACAAACAGGATGAGTAGGATCAAGGGAAAGGAAATAAAATGGGGAAAGGGAAATTATACAACCTGAGAAAATACCACCACCCAGGAATCAGTTGAGAATACGCAGCAGAACGCCTGTTGCCTTCCAGCTTCCACCTAGAATGTCCAATTCTCCTCCCCCAAGCCCAGAAAACCCCACACCACCCCAGCCAATGGGATGGCCGCTCTGACAGTCACATGACTGCCCTCACTAGGCTTCCAATCATTATAATTTTGCCAGGCCCATGTAGGCGTCTGTGAGTGGTGATGGCATGAGGTGCCAGCACCATGACAATGGCTACAACCAGTGGGTGGAGCACCATGCGATTTGGGGAGCCCCAGGCCAGTGCACAGAGGCATAAAAACCTCAGCAATTAATTCTTTACAATGCTTTAGCTTTATCAATGTTTCTTTCTAAAATCCAGATTGAAACACGATTGTACTTCATCCATAGATGTACAGTCAGTCCTCAATTTTCTCAGAGTTGTAACATTCCTTGAAAATGGTGTGAAAATAAACATGAATTTTGATACATTGCTTGTATAGGAAATAAGGGGCTCAGTTCCTGTGACCACCAAAAACTATAGTCTTTTGCTAGAGATTGCTAAAAATAAATAAAAATAAACTTTCTTCATAACAAAACATTAATTCTGATAATATGCACTTTTCCTAACACAGTAACCATGAAATAACCTGTAAAAGGCAGTACACAAAATAAGATTGGTAACATGCAAAACGTTTTTCATTAGTTATTCCCTAGAATTCTGTGACCTGTGCTAACATAACAATTAAAAAAATATTGCATTCAGACTATTCACTTCACAACACATGAAATCTGCAGGACTAAAAATACTGTACAGCAAATCAAATTCCTAAAACTAAACATCTTTTAACCTGAATTTTACCTTCTGCTGTGTCAGATGGCAATGTGAGGACATTGTACTGTATACTCTACTGTTGTCAACCCTTCTACTTTGACTGCCCTCCAAAAACCAAAGGAGAGGTTGCTGGGACTCTAATAGCTGCTCTCGGAAGACTTCAAGACTGGTGAGGTCTCAGCATCACCTTAGAGCCCAAAGGACTTTGCACTATGATTTAGGGGCATGATTGCAACACAGAATCTGCGTTTTCAAGGCAAACAATGAACATGTGCCAGGAGTGCAGAGAGCTCTTTACAGTGGTAGGGTGAACAAGACCAGTGAATCACCCAGTAGGATACCAGCCTTCCCACAAACTTGTGTGCATTGTGCCTCTCATTTTTTTTCTTTATTGAACATAGCTGTGAATGTGTGCACCTGCCAATGTGAAAGTGAAAATGAGGTTATTAATAAAATGATGCAGATGTTTGAAGCTGAAAAAGTTTAATAGGCAAATGTTGAGGATTAACTATATTTTGTTATTTTTTGCACTTAACATCTTCAAAATAGTAGTTATAACTGAGTTTAGTTAGTCTTTCTATTTTACTTATGTTGGAAAGTCATCTTCATTGCTAACCATTTTAAGGTAGCATTTAGAAAATGATATGGAAGCACTTGTACACTAGTTTATACTATGTACAGATCTATAAAGCTGAGTTTTCTACCCTGACATTGAAAGAGAGACACAGACAGACAGACTGATCATTTAATCAGATTATAGGGAACTCCTGGTAAGGAACTTCCTCTACCAATGCAGATTGACACCTCTTCATCTTAAAGTCTGGGAGAGTTGACGGGGCCCACTTCAACCATGGTCTTCAGAATTCCTAAACTAGCTTTCTGTTCACTGGCTCATGCTACCTCCACTTTGAGAGTAGGATGGTATTGAGAAATGGCAATGATAATCAGCTATGCTTTGTTTACTGTTTTTACTGGCTCGATTTCACTCAGGGAAGATCTTGGAGAGATGGACCCTAGTAAAGGAAGATTGTTTTCTAGCTGTTTACAAGGATAGACTCAGACTTTAAAATGGCATTTCTGCAGGAGACCTTTAGGGCTGCTCAACAAAAACTACTGAAGGACTTTGGAGTGGCGGTTTTCCATGCCAAGTTTCCATTGCTTTTATAGACAGATTGCCATTTATTTATACTTGTCTTGCCCAATAAAAATCTGTGACTCTGAAGGCTTGGGGCAACCTTCTGTATGCCTATTCAATCCTTGCTTGACCATTCTAGCCCATGACCACTTACAGATATTTAGAGAGCTTTACTAAGATAGTGGAGGATGATGTTGGGGATACAATGATAAATAAGACAAAGCCCCTGCCATCATGAAATTTAGTCTCTCCCTTTTCTAAACTCTCATTAGACTTCTTATCTGTACTGCTCTTAGGATTGGGGAGCTAAAAGGGACTTTAGAAATCACCTAATCAAATCTTTGCAGATTAGGAAGGCAATTAGACACTTAGATCTTGCTTCCTTTTGTTTTGTGGTCTTCATATATATCTTGTCTCCTCAGCTAGTTTATAAAACTTCTTAAGAGCAGAGACCTAAATTTCTGCTTTTCATAACTCAGCACTGTGCTTTTGCAAATAGTGCTAGATAAATACTTATCGAATTGAATAGATACCCAGTAAATATTGATGGAGAGAATGAAATGAAATCCTGTATTTTAGTATTTGTAGTAGTTAGCATTCTTAATTTTAAAAAAAAAAGCTAAGTTGGAAAGCATGTTTTTGCCTGTAGAATTTTTGGGGTTTTTTTTTATTTTTATTTTTTTAATGAGGCAGTTGGGGTTAAGTGACTTGCCCAGGGTCACACAGCTAGTAAGTGTCAAGTGTCTGAGGTCAGATTTGAACTCAGGTCCTCCTGACTCCAGGGCCGGTGCTCTACCCACTGCGCCATCTAGCTGCCCCGCCTGTAGAATTTTAACATTAGATTCCTCACTACCTTTTACAGTGCCTGAAAAACTATTTTACAGAAGTCCCCAATTTCCTAATACTGTTTTCTTTTTGGGAGGAGAGGAAATAAATATATTGAAATGTTTTGTGTTTCTTGATGGTTAAAATTATGTAGAAAATTTTTTTAAATTCCTAATTAAACTATTTCCCTTGCCTCTAAAAGCACAATTTGGTGATAAAAATCATGAGTAATCTTTCATAAAGTTTATGTAAAGGAAAAGCAAAAACAAAAACAAATGGCTTTATTGTGCCTTGGCTTCAGGTATGCAACATACATGTACAAAATTTAGGGCATTGGAACACTAGATAATATACATGTTCCTTTCCAGTCCCAACCCCCAACCTTCAAGTCACCAGAGAGAAAGAATTTGGAATATCAAGGACTGGAGCAGGGATTCCTAACCTGGGGTCTGTGAACTTGTTTTTAAAAATATTTTCATAACTATTTCAATATAGTTGGTTTTCTTTGTAATCCTGCATATATTTTATTTTATGCATTTGAAAACATTTTTCTGGGAAAGGGTTCATAGATTTCCAGACTGCCAGAGGCGTCCATCACACACAAAAAGATTAAGAAACCCTACGCTAGAGAATTAAATAAGGAACTCTGGGGATTGCAGGATTATTGGCTTGGGGTGCTTAGATGACAGAGGGCAGGAGGGGATGAGGTAGGGCAAGATGCTGTAGAAATCTGGAAGTCAAGAAATCTGATAAAGTTTACCCTTCCAGTCTTGTTACAACTTCATATGTTTCAGTTGTCAGGCCTTCAAAATCATAGAGCTTGTGGAAAAGGAAAGAGACTCTGTCTCCCCCTTCTCTATCCACCCCACCTCCCCCTTCACTTCCTCCCTCCTTCCTCTTCTAGTAGAAAGTTCTTCAGAAACTTTGGCTCTGACTCCTGCTTGATTTTTATCCTGTCAGCGTTTCTGTTCTCATCTCAGACGAAAGGGCACGCGCCACTACAAAATATTTATTAAAAAGCAACAAATATCGCATTCTGTTGAGGGGGCTGAGGAAGGAGAGGAAAAACAGGCTTCTGTGGAGTAGTGCTAAAGCTCTTCAGAGCACTGGTTACCCCAAACTCCAGGCCCAGAAACTCTTGGAAACCAGCCAGAAAGTTTGGATTCATGCCCACAGGTTCTTCAGATGGATGGCTTTCCTTTTTTTCTTTTTTAAATTGTGTAACTGCTTGAGGAGGAGATCATAAATGCAAAACCCTATGGGGAAAGTTATCCTTTCTCCTCTTGTTTTAGGTTAAACTTAGGTGCCTGAATCTTCCTTTTACCTCCTAAAGTTTTCCCACATATTATGAAGAGGTTTTTTGGGGAGAAGGTATTAGTTGTTAAATTTTATTTTTATTTTTGCTTTAGGGATGCCTAAAATTGCTGTGTCAATTTTTAAGTAAAAAGTAGCTGGGGAGAGGCCCTGCCCTTATTCTCTTCTATGAATATTTTGCTAGACCTGGAATTAAAATCACCCAATTTTAATATTTCTGGGTTTGCCAGAACTGATTTTTGTCCTATTAGACTATGTGCTATACAAATAGAAGAACTTTGAATACTCTTTTTTCAAAGGTTCTTACTTACACATTTGATAAATTCCCACCAGATCTGATTGCCCTGTCAATTACTACTGGATCCTTGGCCTCCACTAGTCACAGAAGCTAGTTGTCTAATACTCTTGCCACCCTTCATTCAGCATGATGGTTGTTCTTATTAGGTCTCCTAAAAACAAACTATCAGGGCAGCTAGGTGGCGAAGTGGATAGAGCACCGGCCCTGGAGTCAGGAGTACCTGGGTTCAAATCCGGCCTCAGACACTTAACACTTACTAGCTGTGTGACCCTGGGCAAGTTACTTAACCCCAATTGCCTCACTAAAAAAACAGCAACAGCAACAACAAAAACCCCTATCATCTGCAGTCATTAGACTAAATAAACCTTTATGAATAGTTGGATATCTATAATTTACGGAATGGTGGTATCTTTGCTCTTTTAATCACAAGTTAAGGACTACTTTCTTCAAGTGTCTTTTCCAGCTGTGGAATTGAGATAAATTCTGGAGTAATTGCATGGCATTGAGCAACTTAAACAAATATTCCAGTCAATTCAAACCAAATGACCACAATATTTCCCAAATGCCGTCCAGCAAGTCAATATGAATTCTAAGTGAGATGAAAATTAACCAAGTTGTATGTATTTTCATATATATGTGCTGAAATTTGAAGAGGCAGCATGATATAATGCACCTACCTTAAAGCCAGGAAGACATGGGTTCAAGTAATCCCTCTGATACATACTGGCTATGTCACCCAAGGCAAGTCACTGAACCTTCCGATGTCCAAGGCAACTCTTCAGATTATAAATTGCAGGAAAAAGGGGCAGCTAGGTGGCGCTGTGGATAGAGCACTGGCCTTGGATTCAGGAGGACCTGAGTTCAAATGCGGCCTCAGACACTTGACACTTACTAGCTGTGTGACCCTGGGCAAGTCACTTAACCCCTGTTGCCCCGCAAAAAAAAAAACAAAATAAAACAAAACAAAACAAAACAAATTGCGGGAAAAAATTGCCAACCTGCTGTAGTAGTAGAGGGAGTTTCCTCACCCAATATTTGTCTATAACAGTTTTCCCTTCCTGGTAGTATTAAATGAGTGTCCAGAATCATATAGATTGAATATCTCTTGTACTAAATTGCAGAGATTGCATAGGAATATTGTATACTTAGTATACAAGCTGACAAAAGTAGACTTCCCAGAATAAATATTAAGATTCTTAAAGTATGTTGAAGTATATTATTACAAGTTGGAATAAAAAATTTGTCCAGTAGATAGCTCAAAACTGATAAAGGAATCAGTATTAGAACCATATAATTAGGTATACAAATATTTACTTCAAGCAGTTGTTCAGTAATAGATCTAATTTATGTGGGCTCTAATGTTTCATAATGTGGAATACATTCACCTCCTTCCTAATTAACACATAAATCAGGTAAATATACTTCAGATGGGAAAGGCTCTAAGCAAGTATGTATATAAATGGCATTTTCAACAGCTAACCAGTAGTAAATATTTCTGCCACATAGTGGGTGAGAGTAAGTAAAATCATTCCCTTTACACACCCTGATAATCCCTTAGCAAAAGATTGCAGGGGGCAGCTAGGTGGCACAGTGGATAAAGCACTGGCCTTGGATTCAGAAGGACCCAAGTTCAAATCCGGCCTCAGACACTTGACACTTACTAGCTGTGTGACCCTGGGCAAGTCACTTAACCCTCATTGCCCTGTGGGGAAAAAAACAAAACCAAAAAGCAAAAGATTGCAGAGTGGCTAGTAGTTGCAGTGATTTGAATTTTTGGTCACAGAGATTGAAATTTGAATCAGGAAGCTTTCCATTCATTATCCTTATTAAAATTTTTGACTTGAGGGGCCAATAGAATACAAATTTGCATGATAATTTCTCATCCAAGTAATAGGTCAGCATTCTTTCCAAGACTCATAACATATCTTTGATATGTCATGAAATGTTTTGAAGGCCAGGTACAGCCGATTTTATTCAGCTTTTGTAGAGAAGGAACTATAACTACCTAAAGTACGCTGGCTGAGGTCAGCATCATAGGTAATAGTACTTTGTAGGGGCATCCCTAACTCAAATAAATGGCAGTTTGCAGTTAATAGAATTTTTCAGATTTCTGAATTAGAAGGGGAAAAATTTAAGGCAGCCTTCACTTTCTTTGCTAATCTATTGAAAGTTATGTATAAATTTACAATAAATTGATCTTTACACCTCTTTAAACAGCATAACCATCAAAAAGAGATGCTTGATGCTCACCTTTATAGCTGTCAATTCAGCCAATATATCTACAGACTGGTATCCTTGAAAAGGCATTTTCTTTCCAAAGGCCCTCTATATAAATTTATTTGATACTTAGAATTGTCTTTGGGGCTACAATTGTGTAAGGGGAGGGGAAAAAATCGAATTCACAATACAGGGTATTCCTATATTCTACCTGGGATTGATAGAATTAGGACAATGTCATCTTCAAGTATGAGCATTTCTTTTGCTTGGACCTTACCGAAGACATCTTCCATGACATTGGCAGACACCTTTGCAGATGTATATATAATAGCCCTGTTTAATACCTTGATTTGTCAGTACTCAATAGTGTTGAACAAAGCCACGTTTCTAGTTGTAACTTATGAAATCTGTTTTGATGTAGTTTTGATGTAGGATTATAGAGCTGTAGCTGGAAGAGACCTCAGAAGTTATCTAGTTCACCCCATTTGAAGAGAGCCTTCGGCCTACATTCCAGACTAATAAGTCACATGTTCTCTGAAAACTGTCAATATGAGCATGTTCTCTATACCTCTCTGTCAGTTGTGTGATGCTTTGAAAAGGTGTCAAATGAAAGCAGGCTTAGACTTTGTTCTGGTTGACTCCAAAGGGAAAAGTTCAGAGTAGTGTATAGAAGTTGCAGAGCCAAGGGTTGTTTTTTTATAATAGTTTTGAGTTCCAAATTTTATTCCTCTTCCCTCTCCCCTTCCTGAGGCAGTAAGCAATCAGATATAGGTTATATATGTGCAATTATGTAAAACATTACCATATTAGTCATTTTATACAAGAAAACTTGAATAAAAGAAAACAGTGAAAGTGAAAAACAGCATGCTTCAGTCTGTGTTCAATCAATATCAGTTCTTTGGAGGTGGATAGTATGCCTTAACATTAGTTCTTTGGATCATTGTCTTGCTGAGAATAGTTGTCATTCACAGTTCTTCCTCAAACAATATTGCTGTCTCTGTGCACAATATTCACTTGGTTCTGCTCACTTCACTATACATCAATTCATACAAGTCTTTCCAAGCCTTTCTGAAATCATCCTGCTTGTCATTTCTTATAGCACAATAATATTCCATCACCATCATAAACCACAGCTTCTTTAGCCATTCCCCAATTGATGGGTATTCCTTTGATTTCCACTTCTTAGCCACCACAAAGAGAGCCGCTATAAATATTTTTTTACAAATGTGTCTTTTTCAGAGCCAAGCTTAATATTCATTCTTCTTAAGTTTGAGGAAAAGACACCGTTCCTAATTTTTAAAGTTTTCCACAAGTGGAATGTGCTGCCTTGGTCGGTGATGTATTCCTGTCAATAGAGGTAAAAGAGTTGGGTTTAGAGAGCAGTTGGGATTCATAACCTGTGCTCCGTGGACTTGAAAAATATATATTTTGATAAGTGTCCTTCCGTATAACTGGTTTCTTTTGTAGGAAATCTATGCATTTTAATATGTGCTTTTAACTGCATCATTCTGAAAAGGGTATCCATGGGCTTCACCAGACTGTCTAAAGAGGTCTGTGACAGAAATATGTGTAAGAACCTCTTTCTATAGAAGTTGGTTCTTCAGCTATAGGTTGTATTAGTTGGCCTCTGAGATCTCTTCCAATTCTTAGATTCATTGTTGGGATATTAAGGTACCTGTTGTAGAAAGCTTTCTTTACCAGTTTGCCTGTTTTCATCTCCTATTTTTATTAAGGATGCTCTCAATGTATGAGATAATTTTTCAAAAAGATGTTATGGTGATGAAAAAGGCACATGCTATCTGTGGTGAATGTATTTTGGTCACTTTATTCGCCACTAAAAACAGGATTTTATGATTTTTTCCCCCATTCTTTGGGAGTATTCCTCTCCTTGGAAGTATCTTGAAAGTTGATCCCTAAGTGCTCTTAAAAAATGTGTCACCTCCAGCACAGATTTCTATGTGCTCTGGTCTGACTGCTTTTTTCTAATTCATTCTTAAAATACTGTTATCACTTCTTTATGCAGCATAATAGGTGCTGAGGTGATAGGTTCCAAAACTGATTATTCCATAATTGTTGTTGATAAAAAGAGAGCACCACCAAAAAAAAACCTCACAGATGTATCTATTGCACCCTGGGTTTATCATCCCACATTTCCCTCTCTATAGTCCCACTCACCATTGCAGTGACTTTCAGAACCAAAATGCCCTGTCCTGACCAACAGTTCACTATGTGTGTTGTCTCCTCGTACTAGATCGTAAGCACCTTGAGATCAGGGACTCTGCCACTTTTTTTTTTCTTCAGCACTCAAGACAGTGCTTGGCACATAGTAAATGCTTAAGAAATATTTTGTTGTTTACTCATTGTCAGGATAATCTGATTGAGTTGGACAGCGCACCAAGCTCTATGGAAGTCTTTTCTCAGCTGTTTTTCATTACTTTGTGTGGTGATACTGCTTATTGTCTTCCATCATCATCATCCTCTATAATGCTTTGTAAATGATCTTGTTCTCGAAACAGTGTTGCCCTTGGCTACACCTCTCATTTGGCTAGAAGATTGTTTGCCAGCTAAAGTAGTTTCTGGGCTCTTTTGACCTCATTGTTGTGTCCCTGTCTTCATTTGTAACTTCTCTAGGAAATGATGGTAGAGGGAAAGTTTTTACTTTTATTCATTTCCCATTCTTTGGTAGTTGATAGCTTGTCTAAACAGGTTGGGCTGAAGCTGCTGTAATCACATGCAATGCTACCATTTCATTTTTATGCCTTCTTCTAATTGAGTGTTTACTTTGACCTTTAGTCTAAGCAGCCAATGATCTGACAACACACAGAAAACTGAATCAGAAATGACTGCTGTCTGTAACTAATCACTTCCCAATTTTGCTGGAAACACACACACACACACACACACACACACACACACACATACACACACACACCAATTTCTTTTCTTTTTTTTTAAATGAAATCATTAGGTTCTTATCATGTCCAGTACCATATGACTTTTCTTTTTAAAAAAGTAGCTACAGTATTCAGGCCTGTAGCAGGTTTGCGCATGTAAACCTTTGGTTTCTTCCTTTTTTTTTTCAGCATTCTCCTATGCCCAACTTTTTATTGAAGTCAAAAGATCATAGATTTAAAACTGTAGGATGTCTTCTAGTATAATAACCCTTTTATTCATTTACAGATGAAGCAACTGAACTAAGACCCGGATTCCATGGGTAGTAGGTGCTAAATGTTTATTGAATTTAGATCTTTTCACATCCTTCATAAAACTTTTTTCTTTATCTGCAATGGAAATTAGCATGGACATTTCAGACATGTTTGTGATTATCAGTTTACTTACATTTTTGTGAGTGCTGAACAGCAAGGTGGTCAACTGTCCCATGAAATGATGTTTCTTCTTTCCTTTGGACATGAGAGCAAACTAACTCCAAAGAGGCATATGTTTTTAAACATGACTAACATGGGAATTTGTTTTGCAGACTCAGTTGATATGTAATGAGGGATTTGGTGGGTTTTTTTTTAAATTTGTTTTATGGGAGGGGTTAGCAGGAGGGATAAATTAAATTTTTTAAACTTGAATAAGACAAAAACAAGCAAGAAAAAAACCCTGTCAATTCCTTTATTTGCTCAAGGAGTACCTGTGAGCCCTCCTTCCACTTATCTTGAACTCACTCTCTTCTGGATTAATTTATAACAAGAATGGCTATATGAATATTGTTAGAACAGATAACATTGAGACTCCCAACAGATAAATTAATTTTAATTGCTAGTTTATGAAATGTGAGATTCTTAGCACCCTCTGCTTCCCTCTTCCCTTTCTTGCCACTGCAGAAACAGACAAGAGTACAGGACTGAGGGCTATTTTGTATTTTTAACCATTTTATGAGTTGCTCTAGCCAAAAATAAATCCATCACTTCGATCACCCTTCCATTGACATTCTTTTCCATACTTATTGAGGCTGATGCTCAGAGTATAGATAAAATGTCATAAGGCTGGTACTTGAAGCCTTTTTGGGTCTGTGAGTCAGACATAACAAAGTCTATGTTCCAGTGACATCGTCTTCAAGAGGAGGTACCAGAATAGGACTTCAGGGGAAGAGATATACTCTCTTAGTATAACATAAGGAGTCCCTACCTTTTATACTTCATTGGAAACCAAATAAATAATTACTAACAAATTAGCAAATATTTTTTTAAATCTCCTCAAAATATTTCTCCTAGGGATAGTAAAACAGGCTGTTTTCCTTCTTTGTCAACTATTGACTGACCATTCAGAGATAAAAGTGAGAATTAATGTATGGCTTAATTAAGGCGTCTTTCTTTGAAGCTGAAAAGGGAGAGGTCCCTATATTATTCAAAGCTCAGTTGTGAGCTCATTATTGTTTAACATTTTCTTCAGTGACCTGGAAGGTGTAAAATAAAGAAAGAACTGTGTTCACTCAATTTCCAGGTGAAATCATTCAGAAAGTAGAGAGCATGTGACCCTTTAATAATAATAAAAGCTGGCATTTAGGGGGCAGCTAAGTGGTGCAGTGGATAAAGCACCAGCCCTGGATTCAGGAGGACCTGAGTTCAAATCTGACCTCAGACACTTGACACTTATTAACTGTATGGCCCTGGGCAAGTCACTTAACCCTCATTGCCCCGCCAAAACAAAACAAAACAAAAAGCTGGCATTTATTTAGTGTGTTATGATTTGCAAAGCACTTTATAACTATTATCTCATGTGATCTTCACAACACTGTAAGGTAGGTGCTTATTATTGTTCCCATTTCACAGATGATTTGTCAGGGCCACGTAGCTAGTAAGTGTCTATCTGAGGCAGGATTTGAACTTAGATTTCTCTGACTTCCCTGTCAAGCACTCGCTCCACTTCACCTCCTAGCTGTCCCCTAGAAGAGGTTTATAATTGAAAATAACTAGGACATGTTGGAAAGATGATTAGAAACTATCATTGTAAAATTCAGAGAAATGGTGCATGGAAGAAAGACAGACTGACTTAAAAAAGGAGAATCGCTTGCTGTATATGAAGATTTCAGAAAAGTAGTAGAGCCTGATTGGTCAGTTTGTTCTTAAGGGAACAAATGTGCATACTGGGCCTAAAAGGAAGCCTGGTGGCTTTTCCATATTTTACCTAACATTATTTCATAGAAGAGTCACATATCCAGGTTCAGACTCTTCACCTTTCGTGGTAAGTTGAGAACTTGAAGTGGATTTTAGTGACTAGGAACAAAATGATTAAAGGATTATAAAGTAAGACCTTTGAGTAAAGACCCCAGGATTATTTAATTTAGGGAATAGAAGGGTAGATAACAATATCCTTGGAGAGTTGGAAGGGTTGTTTTATAGAGTGGCCAAGTTGCCCTTTGACAAATAAGAAGTTTGTAGTGTGATTTAGAGTGAATGTAAGGGAAAAAGTCTGATCAGGTTTCCTTAAAAATTGGAATATATTATCATGGGAAACTGGCATTTACTCCTCTTTATTTATCTCCCCCTAATAGAAAGTAGATAGATGTTTATCTCTCTGGAATGGTTTAGATGAGCTCTTATGGACTTCATATGTCTCTTCAGCTGGAAGCAAAAGGGACTCTGTTGACTCAGAACTTCCCTAACAGCATGGGCAGCAGTGCAGCTAACAAGAGAAAATGACTTGGAAATTAATTCAGTACTATTCAGACCTTAAATGTATAAGATGAAATTGAGCCAAAGGAAAACTTAGCCTGAATACCACAGATTATTCAATTTGATTCTGGAAGGGCTTTTCAAGGCAAGCTCTGTATTGCTGTTGTTATTTACTGTCAAACCCAAGCACCTCACTGTACTTTAACAAGTGTGTATAACTGTCCAGATATAATTTAGTCATAGTAGTCCCAGAATTGTACATTTTTCTCCTCTAGTGACTCTTATTCAATACCTTTCAACTAATTGCTTTTGCAATATTACAAGATGTATGCATCAGTGTATTCACAGTGCTGTGAATCTATTATCAGAGGCAGTGTGTGTGTGTGTGTGTGTGTGTGTGTGTATGTATGTATGTATGTGTGTCTTTCAATCCATAGTACTGAGGTATTTTTCTTTTTACATATAAATTTACTTGGAAGAGGGAAAGAAAACTCATAATGTTTGGCTTGAGAATTACAAGTGCATGAAATGGGAAGTTCAAAGTTGTGGTCTCCATAGCAACTCGGCTGTGTTGTACATATTTCTCAAGATGTACGTACATTTACCAGACCAACAAGTGATAAAAAAAAGTTAATATATGCACACATAAGAAGCAGATTACCCCAGTTTTAAGCATGTAAATATTTCTCCTTAACTGTACCTTTTAAAAACATCTGCACTTGGTTAAATGCTTAGGTCTTTCCTGATAGCAGTGGATAAGCTCTTAAGGTCTGATCTCCTAATAGCCTGGTTATATTTTGATTACAGAAATCTATTTTCAAGTCACTAATTTTATTCTTTTCCCAATTCATTTTATTTGCAGATATATGTTGGGTAAAGGAGGAAAACGCAAGTTTGATGAGCATGAAGATGGGCTGGAAGGCAAAGTTGTGTCTCCTACTGATGGTCCATCTAAGGTGTCCTACACCTTACAGCGCCAGACTATCTTCAACATTTCCCTTATGAAACTCTATAACCACAGGCCACTGACAGAGCCGAGCCTGCAGAAGACAGTTTTAATTAACAACATGTTGAGGCGGATTCAGGAGGAACTCAAACAGGAAGGCAGCTTGAGACCTGTGTTCATCACCACTTCTCAGCCAGCTGACACGCTGGGGGACGATTACCGGGAGGCCCAGCCTGCTTTTAGCCATCTCCCCTCCTCCCCGGCCCACCCTGCCGACTTAGTAAACACTACATCGTTAGAGTCTTGCCTCACCCCAGCCTCTCTGCTGGAGGATGATACTTTTTGCACTTCTCAGGCCGTCCAACCCAACGGTCCTACGAAACTACCACCTCCAACCGTCCAACCAGAAAAGGACAGCTTCTCCTCAGCCTTGGACGAAATTGAGGAGCTTTGTCCAACACCTACCTCCACTGAGGCAGTAGCAACAGCAGTAGCAACAACTGACAGCTCTAAAGAAGACTCCAGTGTGTCTCATGTTCAGAAACCCGAGGGACTCCAAGAGAACCGAACAACCGACTCAAAACTTATGGACTCTCTACCTGGAAACTTTGAGATCACAACTTCCACGGGTTTTCTGACAGACTTGACCTTGGATGACATTCTGTTTGCTGATATAGACACATCAATGTATGACTTTGACCCCTGCACTTCTGCTACAGGGGCAGCCTCCAAAATGGCTCCTGTCTCTGCAGATGACCTCCTTAAGACTTTAGCTCCCTATAGCAGTCAGCCAGTTGCCCCAAATCAGCCTTTCAAAATGGACCTGACAGAACTGGATCACATAATGGAGGTGCTTGTTGGGTCGTAAAACCTATAAAAAACTAGAGACTTTTTTTCTGTACCAGTATATACACACTTGGTAGTATTTTCACAACCCTACAGATTCACAGCACTGTGCATGCATCGTCCTTGCTTGCCTTTTCCAGAAAAAAAAAAAAAAGGATCACACTAGTACTTTTTGCCTCAAGCAGAGTTGGAGTGCCTTCATCCATGTATGACCACTTTTAATGTGTTTTTAAGTGGTTCCTCAAAGAAGACCTAATATCCTGGTATAGAAAAGAATACATATTGAAGACAATATTACTACATTGTTACTACAAAAAAAAAAAGTGAAGCACAAGGATTAAGTTGGGGAAAGCTGTAAATTGCATGTGCATATTTGTCTATTTTTTCTATAAGTTTTATTGCAAGAGGTAAAAAATTTATTATTTAGATAATCTCAGTATCTTTTTTGGCATTTTAGCCCTGTGTAGGTTGACTTAGCAATTCAGCCTTTTGGAGGCATTAACTACTCCTCTTAAGTGTTGCATTTACATGGCTGTTTAGAAACTGCTGCCCAAATTTATTTTATATTTTTGTACAGATTCTGCAGTTTATGATATTGTTTTTCTAAAAACAAATGCTGTTTATACACACAAAATAGCTATTTTGATAGGATTTGCTCACATAGTTCCTGCATACTTCAAATGTACAAGATGCGCTTGTACTTTTATACAGAGTTGTAATGTTTTATATGTGTATGGTGCAAAGAGAAAATCAGATCAAATTAATCTGCAGTTGATATCCCTAAATGCAAACACACAGTGCTTTAAGAAAGGGCCAGGAGATATTTCACCCAAGTTTCACAAGTACCAACTCCCCGGTATAAAAACACCTGTGTACTACTGTGATTTCTAAACCTAGAGCCATGTCTACTCATAAAACTTGTATTAAGCAGTTGGCAGGAAATAGCTGTGAAACTTGGGTTCTAAGTGATAGTTCTCCGTAGCTTTCTCTTTTGAGAGGAAGGCTACTGAAAACTTAGCCTTCAAGTATGTATGCCAAGTTACTGTTTTTGATTTTTTTTAAAAATCGAACCCAAATGTTTCATTTTAACATCATTTTCTCTGTGACTTGAACTTAATTAGCTTTCTAGAAAATCATTACATCTGAACTGAATCTTATTAAATATCAATCATTTTTTGGAATGAAAATACCTATTAAGAGTAAGTTTATTTTGTTTTTAAATTGCATCTTAAAAAGGCATACATCATTTATTTGAATCATCTTAGACCATTCTTCTTCCTCTCTTCTCCCCCCTTCCTTGGAGCATTTGTTCACTCTGTTGATAAGTGCTGAAAATGGCATCTTCAGTATTACTGCAGTGAAGCTCATCTCTTATCTGCACTGGATGGACTCGAACTTTAATATCCATTGCTGTGGAAACTGGAGTTAGTCACATTACATCACTTGGCATCTCCAGCGTGGTTGGTTTCTCTGATCAACTGCGTTAACCGCTTTACACTTTATAGGCCTGTTGTACCAGAATATACAAACACAGCTTTCTATGCATGTTTCTTCTCTCCTTCCCATAACACCTGAGAAGTCTTCGTTACTGCACCAATAGCGTTTTTATTCATTGTGGTGTACATTTAATTTAAAACTGTTTGCAATGTATCATGCCTGTTGCTGAAATAGTTTATGGCATTTTAGGGCTCCCCGCCCCCCTTCCCCCTGCCATGGTACTTTAGCTGTTGCGTGCAAGTTGCAACCTATATTGTTGAAATGCATATGGCTTCTTTAGGAATAACTTTTATATTTATTTAAGAAAATTTAAATTATGGGGTTTTTTGTTTTGTTTTGTCATTTGACAATATTCAGTCATCAGTTCTGCTCGCTTCTTGCCATGGATGAAATTGGGTATTTTCTGTCTATTAAAAGGGTAACTTTGTAAAATGGCACTTTAACCAGGCCATAGATAGTCTACATAGTAATATAATGCACATGATGAAGCAGATAAATCACTCACATAAGTAAAAAAGGTTCATGTGTAAAATCCTTCTGGACCCTAGTTTACTTTCATCCCCTTTGAGTTTTGTTTCAAAAGATTTATCAATTCAGTGAAGCAGCAAGAAACTAATAGAATTGTAGTTCCCTTACAAGCTACCTTAACACCCATAACTTTTTTGATACTGCAGACAGATTAGGCATTATCTCTTGGTAGGATTAGGGACCATATTCAATTGAGGACATGGGAATGGGGGTTATGTTATTTTGCATCCTGTATTGTTGTGATTCCTCCATCTTGGTTCTTCCTTGTCCAAAAAAAAAAAAATCCTGCCCTCGGATTCCAAGATTTGTATGATTGGTGAACCCAGGAAAATAGCCACATTCTGCACAAACACACACACACACACACACACACACACACGTACAATAGTGCTGATGGTTCAGAACAATAACATGGGGTAAGCAATTGATTTGCCATTGTTGAAAACTGATTTACAGTAACTTAAAACAACCACACTTTCGTTAGATTAGTAAATTGTGTATTTAAACAAATACCATATGTTAGGCAATAGTTCAGAAGAACACCATTTCCAAAGCAGTGAAGTGTTGCCTAAAACTTATTCTTTGAAAATCTTTTATTTGTAAGGCAGAGTTAAAACAGAATGAATATAATCTATGCGTGTGTGTAAATATATGCCTATTCGTAATACGTGTTTCTATGTATGGGGATGTGAGTGTGTGTACATACACAAACTTTAATAAGGAAGATAAGGGAAATTGGTGGTCCATTTTTAAAGGGCAGAACCATCAGATTAACATTTTTTTTATTTTTACAAAGTCATGTACCAGAAGGGCAGAACAATCTTGACTGTGGTCTCTACCCAGCTCTACAGGGACATACTTGCAGAAGATTCCACTCTTCAGCAGTAACATTTTCCTTTATAATCTGGGCATCATGAACAGTTCAGTCAAACAGGCAGTTTGAGGAGCCTTTCTAAAAGACACATGCCAGGCTGGGGTGGGTGTAGGGGTGGGTGTGGGGGGTGGCAGTGACATTTATTGACAATGATGTGCAATGAAGTGACAAGATGAGAGCAGAATGAAAAAGCTTTGAATTTGAAGTGATTTTTTTTCATAAGTTATTTATTCCTTTTTCTTTGTAAATATATTTATTTTATTGTGAAGCTAACAACATCTGGATTGTAACATGTACAGAATGTATGGTAGGAATGTATTCTCTTGTAGGAATGTAAATCTGTATTAAAAAAGGGGATCAGAGCCAGACTCAGAAAATGAACTGGGTTCTTTTCATGGTATGCACGGTTCACATTTATTTTTACTCTTTTCTAATGTGGGTCTATTTGAAATATGCAAAAGGTATGGATGAAGATTGTTTTAATCCCCCAATTTTTAGGAAAATCAAGCATTTTAAAAGATTTTTAATCGCACTGCTTCCCCTTCATCAAAGAAGGAGCAACCAAATTGACATGCTTGTTCATGCCAAAGGGTCAGAAACAAGCCTCAAGTACACACACCTGAGTGTCTTTCTCATTCACTATCAGCTGATGCATTTAAAGACCGCATTCCCTTGGGGTACCCTTGCTGCCCTGAGGTAGAGAAAGGAACATTTCTTGAAGTAAATAAACTCTGAAGAGCTGTAGTATATAGTGTTACAGATCTTTTTTAAAGCTTAAATTTATGAACCACCTCTGTGGTAAGCAATGAATTAGAAATACCCCAGGGCACCCTTCTTAAATGACTAGTGAAAAATGCTGAGCCCCCCCCCCACCTTTGTGAAGGAATTGGGGGGGGTGGATTCTGCTGTCTGTTCACAGCCTGGATTGTTTCAAAATGATTGTTGCAAATCTGACCTTTACACTGCCTGCCAAAATTCAAATCATCACATTCAATGTTTTGGATGAGAAACGGTTAATTTCCTGCCACACTCGGGTACATTGATCCTAGAGAGGTTTGTGTGACCTACATGCTTTCAGAAGGCTTTTGGTGCTTCTTAAAATTGAAGCTGAGAGATTCTTGAAAATGAGCCAATTTAAAATTTTGCTGAAAACAATAAAATTAATAAAGATTCTGTACTTTGGGGAAGAAAACTATTGAAGATAAATGTAATCCATACGTGTAAACAGCAAAGATTCGGAAAAGGTGTAAATAGTGTGAAATGTTTGGTGTATGGCTGTTGAGAAGGGCGTGTGGTCAAAAAGGAGGCTGTAATTTCCCCCACAGACCTTAGAGCTGTGCCTTTTCTATGCAATATTACAGACATGTACATCTGAACCCAGATTACTGTATTCACATGTAGGTATGGGCTGTAATCTAAACAATTGGATAAATGTACATGGAAATAAGCAGTCTTACTTTTGTAGTTTTATATTATACAATAAACAGTTAAAAGGATAGAGTTATGTTTGTGGAGTGTTGGATTTTTTGCTTTTTCCGTCTGCATGAGTTGTTGAATATGCCCTATTACAGTTTAAGGTGTTGAAAATGTAATGGCTTTCTCTGATTATGGTTAATTAAAATTTGGTAATGCAAACAAATATGTGTTGCACACTGGTCAAAGAGCCTACAGTCTTACTGAGAGGAGACCAAATATACACAATTTGTATATTTTGAAAAGACTCCTTGGGTGGTTTGTAGAGGGGATTCCTCTGCAAGTCCGGGTTGGACTAGACAGCCTCTGGGGACTTCCCACTCTCATCTTGTGATAAAAGTCAACCTAGAGGGGCAGCTAGGTGGTGCTGCAGTGGATAGAGCACCGGCCCTGGAGTAGGAGGAGCTGGGTTCAAATCCGGCCTCAGACCCTTGACACTAGCTATGTGACCCTGGGCAAGTCACTTAACCCCAATTGCCTCACCAAAAAAAAAAAGTCACCCTAGATACTTAAAAGTTGCTAAAGAGGCAGTGACAGCAAGAAACCCAAGTTCCACTCTCTACTCTGACACAGGCTGTATGAGCAAGAACAAGGAATTTAATTTCCTTCAGCCTCAGTTTTCTTATCTATAAATAAGGAAGGCATGGAATATTCTGAGGTTCTTTCCAACTCTGAAATTATGTGTTTTGTGATGTGGATAATACCCACCTCACTGGGTTGTTTTGAAGCCTAAGTAACCCTAAAACTAGATATAGGTAGATGTGTATGTGCCAACAACACATAGGTGAGCTAATTTAATCTCTTGCCAAATGCACGGTTTGGACAAATGCCATACAAGTTGAAGACATATTTTGGGACCTAGTTAGTAATAACAGCTATAGAATTTTCATAGATTCATATAGCTAGAGATGATCTAATTTTACAAATAAAGGAAAACATTGTAATCAAACCAGGACTAGAACCCTGGCCTCTTTGATTTCCAGTCCAGTATTCCCCTCCCCTATTCCCACCTCAGAAGGAAATCTTTAAACTAGAGTTTTGTTTTCATTCTGGCATTAGTTTTAAGCTTTATCTCCCACTCCAATCTTTCCCCTATTCTCATATTGTTCCACTTCTTTTTTTTTAAACTGTTGAAAGTAGTTTGAGGAGCTGTCGGGAAATAGAAAGGATTTCTCAGCTCCCTGGCTTCTGAGGAGGTTGTCACCAAACACATATTTATTGAGGGCCTTATATGATATTAAATACATAGTTTTAACAATTGCATGGTTTTCAGAATCCATATTTGCCATTTTGATTTCGGTGTGTGATGCTGCTTAACATCCCTAATTTAATTTCAGAAGTTAATACTGCTTACTGGTACCTTTTTGTGGTTGTTAGAATCCAAGTCAGATCTGGATAGAAGAATTTCATATTGCTTTTTTCATGGAGCACCCCAAAATATAAATAACTGGAGAGGGGAGGGCCAATACCAGCAGGGCTCATTGCTTTGGCACCCCTGATACACAACAGTTTTGCGTCTTATATGGCCACCTGGGCCTCCTCCCCTCTTTAGGAGGCTTGTGGTAATCTAGGTGCCAGTAATGCCTTTCACTCAACAATGGAAAGAAGTGGTTGCTGGAACTCGGGCCCCAAGAAATCTGGAGACGGTGGGAGGATCCAGGCGAAGCCCATGATAGTATTTCTGGAAAGTTTGTTTCCAAACTGAATTCTTGCTGACTTAAATGTTCCTCTTCTCTAACTGCTCCCTTTGGGATTTGCTCTACGTGGTTGTGGGAAGTTGAAGTACAACCACCCACCCCCACACATTCTCTTGGTTTTTCCACACCTTCTTTGTGGCCCTAAACCAGTGGGCCAGTCTCTCCTGGGGTATCCTGAAAATATCAGCATTTTTTCTCATTATTTGAAAGGGCGGTTGTTGGCCTCTGCCTGTTATTGGGGTTTTGTTTTGTTTTAATCTATGGATTTAAACTGCTTCTGAAAAGCAATTTACAGTCTCTGCTGGCTTCCTGAAAACAGTGAGAAAGTGTTCTCTAAATTTCGTGGTCCCGTTGTTCAACTGTACCCACCTTCCCACTTTCAGAGGAAGAGGTTGAAGGCTCTAGACCTGCTATGCTCACTGTCTCAGCTTTAGGAGAGATAGGAGACTCAGCCAGCGTTAAGACTGGTGGAAATTGGAACATTGGGAAACTCTCCAACCCTGCACCCCACCCCCAGTTTGTCATTTGATCATCCCTTGCTACTTTTTGACAGCTGGCTTCACTGATCTCTTAGAGTTGGAAGTCTATAGATTAGGGAGTAGTGGAAGATCTTGGTTTGGATCCTGTCTGGGACAGCTTCCCCATCTGTGAGAAGGGGATAATAATAATACCTACCCCACAGGGTTGTTGGAAGAATGAAATGAGTGTGTTAAGTGCTTTGAAAACCTTAAAGTGCTATGGAAACACTTCTTATTGGGACATTGGTTGAGAAAGCCTTTTAACCCTTGCATTCCTAGTCCAGAGCACTTGAAAACCATTTGGAGGAGAAAGACTGCAACAGGGCTGACCTCACCTAATAATAGTAATAGCTGGCAAGAGTCAGTGTAACAATTGTGTGTTAAGTCCATATCTTGGAATCAGAAAGACCTGGATTCAAAGTTCTGATTGACATCTACTAGCTATGTGACCATGGGCAAGTCACTTAAACCTTCAGGGTTCCCAAGCAGATAACTTATCTATCAATTATAGATGAGTTGTTGATTAGAATCAGTAAAAAATAAAAGAAAAATAAGCAGCAAAATTAGCCAAATTAAGCAAGATCCAAATTAGTGAAAAGCAAGAAGAATGAGAAAAGATATGGTGTACAATTGAAACAACTCAATTCTGAATTATTTAAACAAGTAGTCAGCAATGAAAAATGGGAAATGGATATCAGAAATAGCAATGACATCCATTACAATAATTTTATACAGAAGTTTAACTGCTACAGCTATATTGGCACAACAAGTGGCCCCCAGAAAGGAACTTGGCAAACAGTTAACGAGCAGAAAAGGATGGTGGCCAAATGTAACACTAGTTTAGAATGTAAACTTAGTCATAAAATCATATGAAGAAGGATAACGAGTGATGATGAGTAGTATCGTCTTTTAAAGCAGAGAGAAGCAGTGGAGAGTAAAACTTGTTTAAAGAAAGCTTAGCAAGATTACAGCTAAGCAGCAGTTAAGGACAAAAATGAAAAGACCACAAATAGAAGAAAAAAGAGAAAGATCTGTCAAAACTACTATTAAAAACTCTTCTTGCCATCAAGGAGAGTGGAACCGTACCCTCAGACCCTAACATCACAACACCAGGTGTGCTTATAGATAAGACAGAAATGGTACCGAAGACACCAAAGTTGGGAAAGGCAAGAGTTTATAGAGGAGATCTTTGCTGAAGGAGTCATGGTTGCAAGAATGCTAAGGAATGCAAGGTATTAGAAGGTACCAGGGACATGGGAAACAATATCTGTCCTTGTTAATACAGAGAGAGAGACAGAGAGACAGAGAAAACCCTCAAACTACTGACCTGTGTGTCTACGTTCCCACCTATAAAAAATCCATATAAAAATTGAGGGTAGGGCAGCTAGATGGCGCAGTGGATAGAGCACCAGCCCTGGAGTCAGGAGGACCTGAGTTCAAATCCGGCCTCAGACACTTAACACTTACTAGCTGTGTGACCCTGGGCAAGTCACTTAACCCCAATTGCCTCACTAAAAAAAAAAAAAAATGAGGGTATCCTCAATGAGGGTGTCAGTGGGAAACAAGTAGGCATTCACAATTGCTATTCAACAATGGTTGTTGTCTTTACCATGTTACAATTACCTGACAGAATGTCAGATTCCATTGTGCTTGTTACTTGTTGAATATGTAAAAACATTTGATTCAACAGAGCAAAACACCACTTAAAGGCTCTTTTCCAATAGTTTCTCTCATCCATACATAAAAATCATTTAAGATTCTTTTAAAGACACGATCCCCAAAATAACCTTGTTTAATGATCATAAACATCGAGTAAGGTATAAAACAATGTGCTCATCAACTGTTAGCCACTGTGATGAAGGAGCTTCATTGCAGAATCTAAGTAGAACGGGGTTTCTCTGTAGATGGTGAGGTTTTTGAGCATTGAGATGCTCTTGTTTGGGGATGACATTGTGCTGGTTTCATCATCCCCTCTAACACTGCGGAACCTCTTGGAAGAGATCTCTAACTATGCAAAAGACCATCCATGTGGGAAAGACCCAACTACATGAAAAAAAATGTCTATTACCCAGATTATCAAATGCTTCTGTATAGAAAGCTGATAGAGGTTGTCCATCAGTATGTATATCTTGGGGCAGACGCTACAGGTGGACAAGAAGTTGGGCCCATCGTTGAACAGGTGGAAGAGAACAGTTGAGTTGCCTTTGTGAAATACAAAGCTTTTTGAATGATTCCAAGTTTCCCATGGAAATCAAACCCCACCTTGTAATACCTATATTCTTCTTCTAGTGTTGCTGTATGGCAGTGAAAAATGGAATATAACAATCATCTTTAAATAATTAATAATACATGTGTGTGTGTGGGGGGGGTGAGCAGGCTGCAGCATATAACCAACAAGAACTTTCAAAGAATGGGTGTAAAAGATAGCATCATGGAAATGGATGCTGAGAAGATGGGCTGGTAATGTGGCTAAGGTAAGAGATGACAGGTGCCCCGCCAGAACCTCAAAATATTATGAGACAGCACTTTGGGTAGAGCTCCTATGGTGAAATTTTGAGAAAACATGGACAAGGAGCACAGGGAATAGACAAGCACAGATGGGTTTCAATCTACATTGTTAGAGGCAATTCACAAATCAATGATATTTCAGGTCCATTTGAGTATTTGGGACAAGCATAGATCTGTATTGGTGAATACAGTTTATATATCCAGAGTTCCCCATCACAATGAAATGTGGAGGGAGTGAGGGAGGGGAATAACTGTCAGCTAGTGCTTTCAGAGTACTTCATAGAAACCATGTGTGGTAGATATTATAGCTAGTATCATTTCTATTTTACACATGAGAAAACTAAGGTTTATGGGATTTGAACACAGGCCTTCCTGACTCCGAGTTCCTAACAATGCCTATACTGTCCCTCTCTCTGATTCTAGCAGACGAATCTCTGACGAATCCCCCTCACCCCCTACCCCCATCTACTCTACTATCAAATATCTTTAAATTCCCAATTACAAAGTAATTCTGTGGAAGCATTTCCCTCTCCAGGGTGCCTCTTTTAAAGTCCAAATGCTCCTAGGGGATATTATTAAGTTGTCATTAATCTTTAACACCTTAATGTGAATCAATTGGTCATATTCTAGGCCTTCAATAGCTGACTGAAATGACAATGCTAAGAAAAGAGAGTTTTGTGGAGAGAAAGGAAGAAGGAATAAAACTGGAGTATTGAACACACTACTGGGTGGAGGAAGACCTGTGAGGTGGTATACAGTATGGAAAGCTCCAGAGTGACCAGAGGAAAATATAAGGGCCCTAGGACACTGAAAGATATATAGGGAGAACATAAGGAGTAGAAAGGGCATAAGAGGCAAGTTTTACCCACTTGATAATTTTGCTTAGAACTAATCCTAGTTTGTAAAGTCATCTTTAAAAAGATTCTGGCTTAACACTACAGATAAAGTGGAGACGCTGGTGCCTTTTTCCCTCTTAATGTTCATTCAAATGCATCCTGCTTTCCATTCCATTCTAGAATTTCTATAGATTAGTGGTTTCAATTTGGGACATTTTGGAACTAAGTGTACCTCTGGTAACTTGAGGCCCCAGACCAGATCAGATACCTCTTAAATGATCTAAACTCCATTTGCACACTAAAGACCATACCAAGAACATATGCTTTCAAAGTAAAAACATTTCATCAGGAATAAAACAACTAGCAAAGTAATAGAATAAACCTGCTCCACATATTCAACAGATTTGGGTTTCCTCACATGAAAATGTGAAAGTATTGTGAAGACCTAAAGAGAAGAAGGAAGGTGATCAACAGTGTCAGAGGGCTACAGAGAGGTCAAGAAGGATGAGAACTGAAAAAAAAAAGCCATAAGATTTGGTGATTAAGAGATCATTAGTGGGGCAGCTAGGTGGTGCAGTGGATGGAACACCGGCCCTGGAGTCAGGAGTACCTGGGTTCAAATCCGGCCTCAGAAACTTAACACTTACTAGCTGTGTGACCCTGGGCAAGTCACTTAACCCCAATTGCCTCACTAAAAAAAAAAGAGAGAGAGATCATTAGTAACTTTAGAGAGAGCAGGTTTGGTGGAATGATTTAAGAAGAGAATGAGAGGAAAGAGAAAGGAAGCACCTGTTGTCGAGGGACTTCTCAAAAAGTTTAGCCACACAAGGGAGATGTGGAACAATACCTAATGGGGATGGAAGGATCAAATGAGGGTTTTTTGAGAATGGGGAAAGCATGGGCATGTTTGTAGGCAGCAGGGAGTCACCCACTAGATTGGGAGCAATTGAAGATTAATGAGAAAGTAGGGATGATAGAAGGGGTCATCTTCTGGAAGAGAAAGGATGGCATGAGAACACTTGTGCAGGTGGAAGGTTTTGCCTTGGCAAGGAGAAGGGTCACTTCTTTGTGTGAAACCAGAGTGAGGGAGGAAATAGTGGTAGATGGCATGTGAATGAAATGAGATAAGGAACAGGGAAGAACAAGGAGCTTCTGATCACTTACTTCATTTTGATGATCAGTGTGTCATCAACTACAATTCTTCTTCCAAGATGGAGGACCACCAGACATGACACCCTGCCTCTTCTTCCTCTAGACCCCCAAGAATTGCCATCTCTTCAGGTGATCCAACCGGAGAAACTCTGGGTCTTGCCTTCTGCCCTGCAACTGAACCCTTCTATATATGTTGTCTCACTACATACACACACACACACACACACACACACACACACACACACTCTTATTCTGAGTTGATGCTATGATCCTTGAAATCAAGAACTATCTTACTTTTTATTAGTATACTCAGTGCTTAAGACAGTTGCTTGGGGGCAGCTAGGTGGCGCAGTGGATAAAGCACCAGCCCTGGATTCAGGAGGACCTGAGTTCAAATCCAACCTCAGACACTTGACACTTACTAGCTGTGTGACCCTGGGCAAGTCACTTAACCCCCATTGCCCCGCAAAAACAAAACAACAACAACAACAAAAGACAGTTGCTTGGCACACGGTAAATACTTGATAAATGCTCATTCATTCATTCATTCATTCATTCATACACAGAGTCTGTACCTCCTGATGCAATCCCATTTTATCCAGGCCCCAAAAATTTCCGGGGAAAAATGAAGTACTCTGAACTCCTCTAAATGAACTCCCTGAGCTCTAACATTATGGGAAATTAAGTCATTGATACATTCCTACTACACGTTCATTTACTCAACAAACACTGTTATTTTGTATAGATCAGTGAGCCTGGCACTGTAGGAGAAACAAGTTTAAGATCAGATATGATCTTTGTCCGCATGGAACTTACATTTTAGTAGGAGGCTAATATACAAAAACACATAACCATAAACTACACCATTATGTGTTAAGTACATTGGACAGCTGCAATCGTGTGAAGCCCAAAGGGGCAGACCTTTACCAATGGGGCATTAAGAAAGGCTTCATGGATGTTGTAGCATTTGTATCATGCTTTAATGGATATAGAAAGGGAAAGCAAAAATACAGGGACAGGAAAGCACATGGTATTTTGAGGAGCAGAAAGTAAACTAGTTTAACCAGGTAATGGGGTACTTGGAAATAGTGAGGTTAGAAAGGCAGTGGGGTAACAGGTTGTGGCAGACTTTCCTTGAATGCCAGGCAAAGGAGCCTGAACATTAGCCAGAAAAGGGAATCACTGAATATTTTTGAGTGAAAGAATGATTGTGATCAGATCTATGGATAAGGAAAATTAGTCTTTTAGTCATAGAAAGGATGGATTGGAAGGGACTGAGAGGGTAGGAAGGAAGATCGGTAAGGAAGCCATGACAATGTTCCAAGTAAATGGTAATGAGGGTGTATACCATGGTTGGTGGCCATGGAAATAGAGAAGTGGGGACAGATGCAAGAGATGATTAGAACTTATAACTGATTATATATGAAAGGTAGGGGAGAGGAAATAGCCAAAGATAACTCTAACGTTACACATGTGACAGTCACAGGATGGTATCATAGACAGAAATAAAGTCAGGAGGAGGAATACTTTTGAGGAGAAAGATGATAACCTTGATTTTGGATAGGTTATGTTTGAGGAGCCAGGGGACTGTGGACAGGTATAGAGCTCAGAAGAGAGGTCAGGACCCAAGATGTTGATTTGAGAGTCATCTTCATTGAAGTAACACTTGAAGCTTTGGGAATAAATGAGATAATACAGTTAAATTGATTTGGAACTGGTTGAATGTCTGGGTTCTTTAATTGGTTTGTAAAGGTCCCATGTCAGCTTGTGCGGATGACTCCAGTAGAGTAACCCGAGGATCTGTTCTTTTGCCCCTGCTCAATAGAGCATTTTTATTAGCCATTTGGATAAAGACATAGATAGTACCATTGTAAAATTTGCAGAACACACAAAAGAAGGGATAGTTGGCCTGGAGAAGATGAAGGATGAGGAGGGTACGTGTCAGCAGTCTTGGGGTATTTGAAAGACTATCATGGGATTAATTAGACATTCTCTTTGGCTCCAAAGGATAGAAGAAGAAGCAATGGGTGGAAGTTTCAAAGATGTTTTATATAAAGAAAATTTTCCTAATAATTCAAACTGTCCTGAGAGTTCCTCAAGAAGTAATGAGTTTGGGGCAGCTAGGTGGCAAAGTGGATAGAGCACCAGCCCTGGAGTCAGGAGGATCTGAGTTCAAATCCGGATTGAGACATTTAACACTTACTGGCTGTGTGACCCTGAGCCTCACCAATTGCCTCACCAAAAAAAAAAAAAAAAAAGAAGAAGTAATGAGTTCCCCATCATGGGAGGTAGTCAAAGAGAGGCTGGATGACCACATGTTGGAAATATTATAGTGGAAATTCGTTTTCCAGTATGGGTTGGATTCATGGCCTCTGAGATTCTGTGAGATTTCCAGTGAAGACTATCAAGGACAGAGCATCATATATCTTCTGATAGGAGAAAGGATTTTGTTTATCCTGAAGACAGTTGGTTGCTGGGATGTTTGGGACTTAGGAAAATCCAATTGTATCCACACTTAAAGGATCATTGATTTAGAGCTGGAAATTACCTTAGATATCAACTGCCTTATTTTATAGATGAAGAAACTGAGATCAAGAGAAGTTATTTAGGGGGCAGCTAGGTGGCTCAGTGGATAGAGCATTGGCCCTGGATTCAGGAGGACCTGAGTTCAAATCTAGCCTCAGACACATGACACTTACTAGCTGTGTGACCCTGGGCAAGTCACTTCACCCCAACTGCCTCACCAAAAAAAAAAAAAGAGAGAGATAGAAGTTATTTACTTGCCCCAAACCACATAGGTAGTGAATAGCAGAACCCGTGTTTGAACCTATGTCCTAAGACTCCAAATGAAGCATTTTTCCACTAGACTATAACTATCTCTCTCTTAAATCATTGTGAAAAGTGACTCGGGTAACACTTGTTTTGCAGGAAATATCAATGAAGCAAGAAAGAATACAGACAAGAGTTCAAGAGAAACACCACTCTTCCTAAAGGTGGAACTCAGTAAAGAAAATCACGGAGATGAAAGGCCAGATTCATCATGGCCATTGTTTTCCAGAATTAGTTGGTTGGAAATGGGAAGATTCCTTTGGGGCTGATAAAAGTGTTATCAAGGTAGGGAAGCACTAAATGGGGGTAATCTGGACCCTTCCTTTTTTCTATTTCTGACTCCCCACTATACCCCAAGACCCTGAAGATGAAGGGTCACTTTATAATCCTCAGGTTAAAACCATTTTTCCAAAGGCCACTGGAAACTCAACTCAGTTGGTATCCCTTGGACTCTGCCCATAAATGTTGAATAGGTTTCTTCCACTCCTCCCCTCTTCCAGCAAGAGCCACTCTCCCTACCTCACCCTCACCCCTAGCTTGTAGGAAAAACAACACTGTACCAAAAACAAGTTACAGAGAAAAGGGATAGAATTGTGGACCAGAAAGAGCACCATATTTAGAATTACGGGTTCAGATTCTAGCTATGTACTACCTGGGTGACCTTGGGCAAGTCAGACCTTCTGAGCCTCAGTTTCTCGTGTGTAAAATGTACAGGTTAGACTTTAAGGTCTGAATCGATAGCCCCATCACTTTGCTCCCAGACTGCTTGGAGTTCTAAAGCAAGTCAGTTCAGATAAATAGTTGATAAACAATTATTAGACATCAGCTATGGGCCGGGCACTGTGCTAAGCCCTGGAGATATTTACAAGAAAAGGCAGTCTGATGGGAAAGACAACATGCAAACAACTGAGGTGATTGGGGGGGGGGGGCGGGGCAGTGGGGGTTAAGTGACTTGCCCAGGGTCACACAGCTAGTAAGTGTCAAGTGTCTGAGGCTGCATTTGAACTCAGGTACTCCGGAATCCAGGGCCGGTGCTTTATCCACTGTGCCACCTAGCTGCCCCCTAACATGCAAACAACTGTACCAACAATGCATATGTGGGATAAATTGGAGACAATAAGCAGAGGACAGGCACTAAAATTAAGGGAGATAGAGGCTAGCAAGATAGATTTGTGCACATTAGGGTCAAAAGCAGAGATTGACAGCTGTAGCTGCTCTCTTTAGAATTCAGGATAAGGAACCTAACACAACAGGTCAGAAGACCTTCACAGAAACAACTCGAAAGTATATATTGGGCTAAAACTGAATAAATCCCCCAACCCAATATTTTCTATGGCCCCCATGGAAGGAAGGGAATGTGATGGTGTACTTGACCAAACATGGAAGTAGAACTCATGAGAATTCAGGGGCTCCAGTCCCTTTCAAGGCCTTCTCTTGCCTCACTCAACAAGAGATCTGAGTCACCAATCACTATGGCATTAACCAAAGCCTGAGAATTATCACAAAATAAATGAATGTGGGGAGTGGGGAGCTGGCAGCAGGGCTGGCCTCATGCCTAGTAGGCATAGATAATTGCCTGTGTGTTATAATTTGAGTGATATTGGGAAAATTTGGTTTCCCCAAAGTCTCTACACCCTACTATTCTTTAACTATGTCTGAAATTCTACCTATAAATTTTGTTCATTTGGGTTAATTAGCCCACTTTCTGTGACTCTTCTTTCAAAAACAAATTGAGGCAGCTAGGTGGCGTAGTGGATAGAGCACCAACCTTGGATTCAGGAGGACCTGAGTTCAAATCCGGCCTCAGACACTTAACACTTACTAGCTGTGTGACCCTAGGCAAGTCACTTAACCCCAATTGCCTCACCAAAAAAAAAAAAAAAGAAAAAAGAAAAAGAAATGGAAGCATCTCTAAGAAGAGTGATATTGAGTCACTAATACTTTAGTATAAATTAGTTTATCAGATTGCTTACTCTGCTGAGAGGAAAAGACGTTGGGAACTTGAATGATGGTAACGGTGAAGAGGGGGTAGAGGGTGAGGGGCAGAGGAACAGCAATGAAAATAGTGAAAAGGGAACCAGAAAGCAGAAAGATGGCTGAGCCTGACAGGAGCCTTTGCTCATTTAATTTTATCCTGGACAGACCCCAATCAGAGGAGCATGAATTAAGAAATGTCGACCCAAACTCTGGCAGCTTACCCCTCTATAATGGAGTTGGTATCTCCTAAAGCGGCACACCCAGAAAGAATATGATTTACCTCTGTCGTCCTCTAACGCCATCCCCAGTGACCCCAGAATTCTGATGAAATGAACTCTGATCTGGGTGAATGTCTGAATTCTCTTTGGTATTCTATTACTCTAATGGGCCAACGGGAGTGACTTCTGGAGGATCCTTTCTACCATCTTGTCCTGTCCCCATTTCAATGCATGGGAACATAGTCCATCCTTTTATTGGACTTTCACTTTTGAGGTGGTGTTTCCTGTGTCAAGGGAGCAGGAATTTGCGGGGGAGGCTCTATATCCCCCTCCACCTCAAGTTTGGGGCAAGTGTAGGGATTATTAGTGGGAGAGACTTTTATGACAACATTCAAGACCCATCTTGGGCCTCTCAAATGAGGGGAACTAGTGGAGGCGATGGAGTTAGCGCTTTCCCCAACTGTGCTTTGGAGAGGCCACTGTTTCCTGTCTAGGGCTCTCCAGCCTCCAATATGCTGGTAGGGTGGGAAGGGAGGGGGGGAAATCACTAATATGAGTCTGGGATGGGGATTATGGCGTCTAAACACGGGCTTATGGAATCTATGCGTGTAGAACAAATTACTCCTTTATCTCTGCCTTCATACTGAAAAAATGACGAGGCTCCACAGCAATGGCAAGAGGAGCTGTTTAAAACCGGCCCGCAGACAGGGCCCTGAACGATGGACTGCGGCTCTCAGACTTGGCCGAGGGCTGGGGTGGGGGTGGGGGTCTCCGTGAGCTAATAGGGCATGTCCAAGTCCTCAGTCCGGGCGTCCATGAGCCTGTCAAAGTGAAGGAAAGCAGAATCAGATGGCGGTGGTGGTGAGGAGTAAAACCAGATTTTCATGATCCGTTTCAGACCTGGAAGGACGAATCCAGGGCTTGCAGCTAGCTGGCTGGTGGGGTTGTCCTTGACCTTGTAGCTGGGGTGGGAGGTGGGGAGTAGGGGGTGGAGGTTGGCCTTATTAGTCCTGGGACCAAAAAGCTGAGTGGGTTGTAAAACTACCCATGGCTCAGATGGGAGGGAGCGGGGCGGAGGTGGTTTGGGGGTGTCGGGAGGAAACAGAAAGCTTCAGGGGACCAAAAGCTACTGGCCGTGGGGTGTGGAATTGTAGGGGGGTTGGGGTGGGGAAGACGCCCAAATTATCCATCATTAAAACTGGAGAACTCAGAGGTGACAACTCAAGAAGATTAAGACTGGATTTGGAGTGGGGAGGAATGAGAAACTGACTGCCCTTTAGATTCTTAAGATCCCTGGCCTTCACTTTCTCTCAGTTCCGAACAGGTAAAGAATGGAGGGGGAGGGAAAAAATGAAAGGAATGTAAAAAACCTAATGATTCAAGCATAGAGGATCACCCATACCTGTGTGTTTGTCCCTACACACACACACACACACACACACACACACACACACACACACACACACACACACACACACACCTAAAATGTCCATTGATGATGATTGTAAAAGAAATATCGAATTTTTCAACCTGGAAAAGGTTTTGGAGTAGGAGTTCTTAACTTTTTTCTGTGTCATGAATGAACCCCTTGGACAGTCTTGTGAAGTCTGGGGACCCCTTCTTAGAATTAGGGGTTTTTTTTTGTTTGGTTGGTTTTTTGTTTTTTGTGGGGCAATGGGGGTTAAGTGACTTGCCCAGGGTCACACAGCTAGTAAATGTCAAGTGTCTGAGGTCAAATTTGAACTCAGGTCCTCCTGAATCCAGGGCCAGTGCTTTATCCATTGCGCCACCTAGCTGCCCCCCAGAATTGGGTTTTTAAATGCATAAAATAAATAAATACATAGGATCATAAAGAAAACCAATTATCTTGAAATAGAATTATCAGGAATATATATATAAATATAATATATTTATATATTAATAATATATATTGATTAATTATAATATATTAATTAATAATATATATTAATTAATAATATATATTAATAATATATATATTTCCCAAATTCCAGTTTAAGAATTCCTGATCAAATGAGTATAATGATTGTAATAATACGACCAGGAAATGTCTATCTCCACAGAAAGTTATTAAAATGCATTTGGCTGGTGCCCAAGCCTTCATGTGTTATAGCCAGATTAATTAAGAAGAATAATAGTAATAGGAATGATTAAAAGGAATTCTCCAAATGTATAATACTTCCTCTGAGGACTTGGTGGGGCCTTGCCCAAGTGATTCAGTTCATTTTCAGAGCCTTGGATGGGGAGGGCAGCCTTGTTATTCCCATTTTGTAGATAGAAAAACTGAGACCTTAAGAAAGGAGAGTCAGCCTGTGACTGAGTTAGTTGTAGCTAAGACCTACTTCTCTCTCTAGGCCATCTGCTCTATTCGGGCTTTAAGAGGTTAAACAAAAACCTAGAGAAGCCCATTATTATTATTTTTTTCAATCAGCCACCAAGGCCTTGTCATTAGGTTTCCATAGGCATGGTGCAGATAAAATAATAAATAATACTTGACTTTTGCATCAACCTTTGAACTTTTTCCAGGTGCTTTATATCTCATCATAATAATATAATAAAAATAATAACAACAAAAACAACTGTTAGCTTTAAGGTGTGCAAAAGTTCTTTACATATGTTATCTTATTTGATTCTCCCAACAACCCTGAAAGGTAGGTGCTACCATCATCCCCATTTTACAGATGAAGAAACTGAGGCAGAGAGAGGTTAAATGACCAGAGGTTAAATGGCCAGGGTCACACAACTAGTAACTTCATGAGGCAGGATTTGAACTCAGATCGTCCTGACTCCAAGTCCCACATTATCCAGAACCCCCCATCCACCTGCCAGTAAGGGACCTCAACCCTGAAAAGTGGTATGACAGATATGGTCCCTATTTCACAAACAGAAAAACTGATGACTATAGATGTCAAATTATATACTCAAGGGGCAGCTAGATGGCACAGTGGATAGAGCACCGGCCCTGGAGTCAGGACTACCTGAGTTCAAATCCGGCCTCAGACACTTAACACTTACTAGCTGTGTGACCCTGGGCAAGTCACTTAACCCCAATTGCCTCACTAAAAAAAAAAAAAAAATTATATACTCAAGACCACACATCCAGTTTACTGGGTCTGGAACCTAGCTCAGTTCTCTTCTCACTGGCCTACAAGGGTCCCATAGTACAATGCAGAAGCTGGTGATGAAGAAACAGAATATTCAAAGAATGGAAGAACATGCGTGGAAGAAGGTCTCAAACCAAATTGGTGGCTAATGATGCTATGAATAGCTCCCATTTCTGTATTGCTCCAAGATGTACAAAGAATGTTTCTCACAATAATCCTATCAGGTAAATAACTACTATCCCCATCACTGAAGCTTACTGAGGTTAAGTGACCGTCCCAGCTGGTAAGTGCTGAAGCTTGCATGGTTTGACCATCCCTGGCCACACAACAATGGGGACCTGCCTTCTCATTCATCCCACTAGGCTGGCAGCTGAGGGGGCAGATAGACAAAACAGGACCCACCAAAAACATTGAGGATGGAAAGGCCCAAATACAGATCCTAGAACCAACCCAAGCAGATACCCTCAGGAAAATCAGGCTCTGCTTCAGTCCTCGAGGCCTGCCTGGATTTGGGCACCACCCACGACCCCCCATATCTCCATACACAGAGTAAGCACAGAACTGAGGCGTTGCTGGGAACCAGGCTGCTCCGATTATTACCATCACCAACACGTGGTGGTTAGGGCCTTAATGACTCCAGCAGCCTAGACAAGGAGCCAGCATTTCTTCAGGTCCCAGGGTGGAATACCTTCTGCAATAGGAGTCGTGGTTTCTTGTGAGAAGAGGTCATCTGTAAGCCCTTTCTGGAAGAAATTGGAGCTAGGAAAGACAAAAGGAAAACAACTACACACATGCTTTCCTCCATCAATCAACTGATCAGCAAATGTTGCTTAAGCACCTACTGTGTGGCAAGCACTGTGCCCAGTGCTGAGGATACAAAAAAGAACAAAAGATAGTGTGCCCTCAAGGAGCTTGGAAGAGACAACATGCAAACAAACATGGACAAAGCAAGTTATGAACAGCATAAAGAGGAAATAATTAAGAGGGAAGGCACTGCAATTGAGGGGTTAGGGAAGGCTTCCTGTAGGAGTGACTGGGCAAGTCACTTAAATTCTGTCTGCCTCCGTTTTCTCACCTGTAAACTGAAGATAATAAATAGATAACATCTAGGATATTTGTAAAACTCTTAGTGCAGTGCCTGGCACACAGTAGGCTTTTTTTGTTTGTTTGTTTGGTGAGGCAATTGGGGTTAAGTGACTTGCCCAGGGTCACACAGCTAGTAAGTGTCAAGGGTCTGAGGCCGGATTTGAACTCAGGTCCTCCTGAATCCAGGGCTGGTGCTCTATCCACTGTGCTACCTAGCTGCCCCCCACACACTAGGCTTTTTAATAAATGCTTGTTTCCTTCTTTCCTTCCTACCCAACTCACATCTGACTGACTCTCCCCTAAATTAGCATGCTCAGCTCACATGTGATTTTCCCACAGTCTACTATGCTCAGCTCAGTTCACACATGATCATCCCACCTCTTAGCACACTCAGCTCATATGTGATGGTCACAGCTTAGCACGCTCATCACATCTTATGTGAATATCCCACAGCTCAGTGGGCTTGGTCCATGTGAGACTGCCCCACAGCTTAGTACGGGAGGTTTACATATCAATAGCTCACAGCTTAGCACACTTGGATTACATGTCACTAGCCTACATTTAGTATGTTTGCCTTACATGCAAATATCCCACAGCTCAGTGTGCTCAGGCCAAGTATTTAGGAGGGAACCTCCCTATTCAGAAGGAAAATATTAACTCTGCTCTCTGGCTTGTCTCCCTGTCCTCTCCCCCACCTCATTTTTTTTTTCAGTCAAGCTGTAAACCCCTCTGTCTCCTTCCCACCCCCTCCCCTGTTGTTCCATGCTCTGTTGGTTCCACATATGACTGACTGCATGGCTTGGAGTCTAGGCTAGGGAGGGGGCGGGTTATCCAGGTAAAGGGAGAAACAGGCACAAGACCTCTGAGTCTTCTTAGGGAGTCTGGTGATGATTGGGAAGGATTTCTGAGGCCCAGAACTTTCAGCCTCTCTTCTCTCTGACTATTCTAGTGATCGGCAGACAGTGGCCTTCCATGATTTTCCCCATCTCACCCCCAGAGCCTTTCCATGGGCCCCAGGCTTGGAATGTTCTCCCTCCTGACCTCTACCTCCGGCTTTCCCTGACCTCCGAGACAGCTCAAATCTCACCTTCTGTGGGATGCCTCCCCCAGTACCCCATCCCCCATTACCATAAATAGATAGATAGATAACTTTAAAAATGTATATACACACATATATGTATGTATGTATATATATATATGTGTGTGTATCTACATGTATGACTGACTGAAGAGAAGACCACCTGAGACATGAGACAGGACATTGCCCCGTGTATTTATGGGTTAGTAAATGAATCTGACCCTGGCTCAGGAGGAGTGGGCGGCCATCTCCAATAGAAAGCCACACCACTCCTCTCCATTTTCCCTCTGCTTTCTTTTCTTCTTCCTCCTCCTCTTCTTCCTCCTTCCCTACCTATTCTACTTCTCCCAACCCTTTTCTTCTTTCTCGTCATCCTCTTTCACTTTCCTTCTCTTTCTCCATGTCCTCCTTGGCTTTTTTCTCGTTTACTCCCCCTTCCTCCTCTCCTTTCTTTTTCTTCTCCTTTCCTTTCTCTTTCTCCTCCATTCCCCATCCTGGGGCAGCCCAAGCTTGGAGTCAGCACAGTTAACTCAAGTAGCAGGAAAAACTCGCCCCATTCTCCAAGCTGCGGAACATCTGTGCCCAGACAAAGCCAGCTATTAATTCTGGGCTTTGTGTGACTGTTTGGGTGTTGAATTCCACTCGGCTCTGCTGGCGATTTTAAGGGGAGGTTGGAGGGGATTTAGCAACAACAAAAGGAACCTACTGAGGGGAGCTGGGGGCAGGGGGGAGGGTATGCAGACCTAAACCACAGTCACTCTGAGCTTCGATGAAGGGACATTGGGAAACTGGCTGCTGAAGCTTCCCGGGGTGGATCCTTTAATCTGCCCAGCATCAGGGAAGCTTAAGGACAGTAAGCGGCGGCAACAACCCATGTCTCCTCTGTGTTTTTGCTGGGGTTCTCAGTCCCTTCCTCCACTCATCGAGAAAGAAATAGCCTCTGCCCAGGCTCCGAGCCTAGAGTCTCCTCCCCTGGCAGACAGGGCCAATTGAGAAAGTGTGGGGAAGCCTTCCTAACCAGACATTCTCGACAGAAGGCCTTCTGGGAAGCAGCCCCACTCCTGCCCCAGCCTCCAGCCCAGGGGGGAGGGGGGAGGGGGGAGAGGAGGAGGAGGAGGAGGAGGAGGAGGAGGAGGAGGAGGAGGAGGAGGAGGAGGAGGAGGAGGCATTCTGTTTCAGAGACAGAGAGAGATAACACCCGGAGACAGACACTGAAATGGAGACAATCACAGAGATTGTTGGATAGACAGTCACAGTTACAGGAAGAGCCACAGGGAGAGGGACTGAGAGAAAGAGAGATGGTCACAGAGACAAAGTCACAAATATGGAGCTGGAGAGACAGGTGCATAGAGACAGAGGCAGAGAAACACAGATGGGGTTAGAGAAACAGATCCTGGCCCTAGGACTGTATCCAGTGGTTGGGGAGATACCTCAGTAGGTTCATGCATCATTGTTTGTCGGTATGATGGACTAGCTGGGTGGTGCAGTGGATAGAGCACTGGGCCTAAGTTAGAAAGACTGGAGTTCAAAACCTGCCTCAGACAATGCACTGGCTGTGTGACCCGAGTCAAGTCACTCAAACTCTGTCTGCCTCAGTTTTCTCATCTGTAAAATGGGGATAATGATAACACTTACTTCCCAGGTTGTTGTGAGGATCAAATGAGATATTTGTAAAGTGCTTTGCTAACTTTAAAGCACTCTATGTTGTTGTTGTTATTCAGGTGTTTTCAGTTCTGTCGGACTCTTCCTTTCCCCATGTAGGGTTTTCTTGACAAAGATAACGGAGTAGTTTACCACTCTCTACCAGCTTAGTAACCATGCTACCACCACCATCATCACCATTATCACCATTAACATCGTTGTCGTATTATCACCATCACCATCTTTCCTTGAGCATGACATGTTCTCGATGAAATGAGCATGCTGGCTCTTTTTAATCATTGCTTCCTAGGGCAGATGAGTAGCACAGTGGATAGAGCACTGGACCTGGAGGAAGATCTGAGTTCAAATCTATTCTCTGACACTGACTAGCTATGTGACCCTGGGTCAATCCTCTTCTGTAAATTGGGAATAATGATAGCATCTACTTCCCAGTGTTGTTGTGAGGATCCAATAAAATAATATTTCTAAAGCATTTAGCATAGTGCCTGGCATATTGTAAGGTCAGCACAACTGTTAGTGTTATTACCATCATCGTCCTTCTAAATGCTCACCAACCATCTCTTTGCCATCTCTTTTTTCCTTTCCTTTTCTTTTTTTTTTTTTTTTGCAGGGTAATGAGGGTTAAGTGACTTGCCCAGAGTCACACAGCCAGTAAGTGTCAAGTGTCTAAGGCCAAATTTGAACTCAGGTCCTCCTGAATCCAGGGAAGGTGCCTTATCCACTGCATCATCTAGCTGCCCCTAGCAACCATCTCGAAATTCACTATCCTAGACTTTGCCTTGTTTCTTTTTATTCTTTTCAAAATGGGTCATTTGACACTTTGCAATCTTGCAATATCTCACCTGTTCTCCATTGCTTTTCGAACATCATTGAACTGGCTCAATAATCACATCTGCCCATTCTTTTAGGCCCAAGGACATAGCTTGTCCCAGTGACTTGAATTTATCATGGACAGTCAAATGCTCTCATATTATCTTATCACCTTACTTATCTTGGGTATTGTGGAATCATTTGAAAAACCTCTTTTTTTTGAGCTTGTCTAGAAATATTCAATAATATTTCTCTGCTCTAAAAATTCCTTTCCAAAGGCCTGGGAAAGGCCCCCTGGAAAAAATGGGTGATAGGTCAAGTAAAAAAAGGCTTTTCTTAGGGAAATGGATTAAAGGTAATAACAAAACTTAACTCTTCATCTTCCCCACCCATCAAATGATTAGTGGTAGGAACCATCCTTTTCCACTGAAAAAGAATTGAGTTATCAATGGAAGGGAGAAGGAGAGACTTGGTTTCTCCATATTATTAGGATTATTACCTAGGCTGTATTTTAAATTTTGGCAGGGTTGAACCTAAGTTGCCAAGTACAAGTATTAGGTTGTTTTGTTTTGGTTTGGTTTTTGGCAGGGCAATGAGGGTTAAGTGACTTGCCCAGGGTCACACAGCTAGTAAGTGTCAAGTGTCTGAGGTCAGATTTGAACTCAGGTCCTCCTGAATCCAGGACTGGTACTCTATGCACTGTACCACCTAGCTGCCCCAAGTATTAGTTTTAATATTGTTTTCTTCAACAGGTATCAATTCCCTTTTGATCATTTTTTGTTCTGTCATTTCCGATTCAAATTAATTCTCCTGCCTTCTGTTATGCCTTCTCTCTGTGGTATATTATCATTGTCCCTCCCATCCACTCAAGCAGTGGTCCCATTCCTTCTTTGATCCTCCTTTTTCTTTCAATATTGCTAAAAACAAAACAAAACCCTTTTTATTGTCCTTAGATTTATTTCCTTGCCAGCCTTGGCTCACTCTGACTTTTAATGCTCTGGATGATATTTTGAAAGGATAGGACCACACTCTGACTATCATTCTCTGTTACCTGTCTTTGCTTCCATTTTCTGTGTGTAGACACACACATCTGTATGGAGCAAACTGCCTCAGTTTACCCAAATAACCCGAGGAGACCACCAAGTCAAGCGGAGACAGATTTATTACATTCCCATAGGAATGGGCAAGCTCAATGCCCGAGCCGCGCCAGCTAATACATGCCTTGACCTTTTATAGGAATGTTGGTCAGAGGGGAAGTCCCCACGCACACTAGGTCGAGCTCATAATCTAACATCCAATCCTGTCTCACCCAGGGTGCATGTTCAGCTCGTGATCAATGTATGGAGACATGCATACATGTTCCAGGAACAAGGGGGAAAAGGGGAGGGGGAACAAGGTCAAACCAAAGGAAGAGGAAACAGGGGAGTGACAGTCAGATGTTTCAGATCTCACAGTTCCCACTGACTCCCCTCTCCCGGCCCCTGTCTCTAAAGATATTCAACCTGAATAACAAGAAGAGTCACTCAGGTGCTTCAGCATTGTTAAGGATGACAGGGTTAAAATTTATCTTCGGTTATGTTGGGAAGTCAAAGAAATAGAATAAAGAATAAAAGAATAACACATCGTTGGGACCCTAGGGTCAAGGGGATTCTGCTCTGAGAAAAAGAGACATGTCACTTAACATCTGGTCTCAACTCAATTGCTGCATCCTGTGCCAAGCCCCGTCCTTTCTTCTTGAGTCCCGAGTATTGAATTGGTGGGCTAACTCCCTGACCCACTGACTGGGGTTCTGACACATGATGGATTGCAGACAAAACTAATATGTAGCTGACAAGTGGGGAGACTGAGCAGAAGTAAAAATACTGTTAATTGACAATAAAACTTAAAGGAGACAGTGAGAATTTGACAAGCAATAAACTTCTAAATGAACTATACTGGGGCAGGGCTGGGTACCTTCCAGACCCCATCCTCAGAGTTTAATCTGACTCAAATCCATAATCATATCATACACATATATATTGGTGACTAATGTGGGAATATGTTTTGGATGTGACAAATACAATTGACTGAAAACTGATTGAGGATCTGGATTGAAGTCCTGCCTCTGACAGTTACTATCTATGTGATCTTGGACTAGTTATTTACTGGGTCTCTGTTTCTTCATCTGTAAAATGAAGGGGTCTGTACCCTCCCAGGTGTCTTTTAACTCAACTGATGTAGGAGGCAAAAAAGAGGTTAAGAGAAAAACCTAAGACACAAGCTCTAATTCAGATACAAGCTCTAAGAGGGATTCAGACCCCAGTTAATGGATAATTTACAAGTCAGGATGCTAAGTTCTCTTACCCACATAAATCAGTACCCATAACGGGAACAGAGGGAGAGAGACCATGAAGACCTTAGACCATAACAATGGAAAAATGACAGGCTTTAGAAATTTAGACTAGAAATAAATGAAAAATAAAGATATTTTGAAAACTGCCCATGGGAACCAGAAAGAGACATGCGCAGAAAAGGTCAAATTTGTCCCCAGATTCACCTTATGACGTGTAAACCCCAAAAACACACCTCCACAGAAAAAGGTACATTCCTCGGGGGTTAGCTTAGGACCCCAGGAACTCCAAATTAGGATAAGCCTTCCTCTGTACCTCCCTATGGTGGAGATTATTATAATGAGACTGATAATCAATTTATCCATACTATATTATATATATATATATATTTTTTTTTTTGGTGAGGTAGTTGGGGTTAAATGACTTGCCCAGGGTCACACAGCTAGTAAATGTCAAGGGTCTGAGGCCGGATTTGAACTCAGGTTCTCTTGAATCCAGGGCCCATGCTCTTTCCACTGTGCTACCTAGCTGCCCCCATACTATATTTTTTGTATTTTTTTCCCCGGGGCAATGCGGGGTTAAGTGACTTGCCCAGGATCACACAGCTAGTATCAAGTGTCTGAGGCCAGATTTGAACTCAGGTCCTCCTGAATCCAGGGCCAGTGCTTTATCCACTGCACCACCTAGCTGCCCTATCCATACTATAAATATAATTGTCTTTTCTTTCCTTATTCAGGAGATACCTTTCCACTTGTCTGGTTCTCTCCCTTTGGTTACTCACAGTATTGCAATAAAACTTGGGAAACTGAGTCACTGAGTCTTGTGATTCTTTTGGGATGACTCACGAGCACTTTGACCCTAATTCCATCCCACATCATTATGATATATATACATATATATATATAAATATAAAGTACATCTAGATAGATGTGTATTTGTATAATATACATATGTATAGTATTATATATACATACACATAACATGAATATAGGTGTATATAAATATAATGTATAGGTATAAAACATGCATATATGTATGATAGATGTATATATCCATCTATCCAAGAACAGAGGACAGAGACATCAGCATACCAGCTCAAGGGGAGGGTCTAACTCCTGCAGGTCTCAGGGTACCTTCCAATCTAATATAACATCGATTCATTTATTACTTTAATTGATAACAGTTAAATTGATGAATAAATAGCCTGCTTTGTTCAGTGCACCATGCAAGGTCCAGGGGAATATAAAGACAGAATGAAAAATAGTGCCTACCCTCAAGGAGCTTACATTCTATTGAGGAGGTACCAGGTACCCAGATAAGTATGTACATGATTGTTTGGAAAGGGAGAGAATGCTACTAGCTAGGACCATCAGGAAAAGCTTTCTGTAGGAGGCGTCACACAAGCTGAGCCTTGAAAGGAGCCAGGAATTCTAAGGGGGGTGGGGTGGGGGGAAGGAGTAAAATCCAGTTATAGGAGAACATGGAGATGGGAGATGGAGTTTGTGGATGAAGAACAGCAAGGAGGCAGTAAGGCTAAAATGTTCATGAATGGGAATAATCTGTGAAATTGATTATTGATGGATTAGTAGTTAAGAGTTTTAGAAATCACAGCAATAATCACTGGAAAAGTGAGGAATTTGTATCTTCTTCTAGAGATATTGTTGAGCCCTTAAAGGTCTTTGGTCAGAGGATTGACTTGGCCAGACTGAGTCTTTAGGAAGACTACTATGGCAGCTGGATGGAAGAGGGATTACTGAAGGAAGAGACCAGGAGCTGGAAGACCACTTAAGATGGTGTTGCAATAATCAAGCAAGAAGTGATGAAAGATAGAGCTCTGGTGGTGACTGCATGGATGGAGAAAAGGTGGACAGATGTGAGATGTGTTCTGGAGGTAGAATCAATAAGATTTGGTAACTGATTAGTTATGGAGGGTGAGTAAAGAATAACTCCAAGTTTTTGAATCTTGGAGCCTGGAAGGATGGATGTTCCTTCAACAGAAACAGGAGATTTTAGAGTAGTATTGGGTTTGGGAGAAAGATGCTCTGAAAACTTGGTTTTGAACCATGGTGAATCTGGAATGCCGTTCTATGGGATAAGCAGGTAGAATGTCCAGTAGGTGATCCATGATTAGGCCTTAGATGAAACACTAAAGATATAGATTTGGGAATCACCTACAAAAAGATGACTATTGAAACCGTAAGAGTGGACACCAGTGAGAAAGGGCATAGAGAGAGATGAGGAGAACTAGGATAAAACCTTGAGATCTATTTAGTCCAACTTAGGAGATAGGACACAATTAATGATCCAGCAAAGAAGACCAAGGAGGATAGGTCTGTCAGGTCATTCAGTCAGTCAATAAACATTAAATGCTATGTGCCAGGAACTGTGCTAAGTGCTGGGGATCCAAAAAGAGGCAAAAGATAGTCCCTGCCCTCAAAGAGCTCACAGTCTAATAGGATGAGCCATATGTATCTTGAAAGAGAGTATCCTGGAAGGATTTGCCTCAAGTACCTTGCAAAGAGATGAAGAAGGATAATGACTAAGAAATGGGTTTAATAATTAAGAGATCTTGGCAACTTCAGAGATAGTTGTTTCATTGGAGTGATGAGCCAGATTTTAAGGGAAGGGGAATGAAAGGTACAGATAATTTTTTTTCTTTTAAAGGAATTATGCAATGAAGGGAAGGAAGGATGTAGGAAGATAGATTCTTATTTTAACCCATTATTCCTACTGTGCATTTTAAAATTCTAAATGTGGGTTCTAATCTGCCCCCCCCCAGTTTTGGGGGAAAACTGGCTAAAATCATTGATAAAGGAGTTTAGGTTTTTTAAGGGTTTATTAAAAGATATAAGATAGTAAAGAAAGAGAAAGATTGAGAACAGATTTCTTATAGCATGGAAATCCTAGCCTTCCTAAACCTCCCACTTCTGAAGTCCTCTGCCAGTGTCAACTTCTTCCTTCATGTTCTCCTCCCAGAAATGGGAGTTCTTCAAGCTGATTGGCCAGCATCCTTCAAATGCATCGGTTCACTGGACCCGAAGGTGGTCTTGATGTAAAGTTCAAAGTTTTTAACTTCTGAGAACAATACCCTCTTAAGGACCAGCCAGATGTGCTTACACTCCATTTAAATGGAAGTAGGCTAATCAGTAGTCAATCATTCTCACTTAATTCAATCAGTTTAGATTAATTTCCAGGTGGCCCTTTGAGTATCTGCTAAATCCCCTTGTCTACCACATTCCATTATCTTGATACATCCCCCCCTTTGTTTCTCCAAGGAATGCAAGGAAAGAGTGTTTCCTTGATGAAACACGCCCTATGCTAACAAACAATATGTAAATAACAATATAGGAAAAGGAGAAAGGGGAAATTTTGTCCAGAGGGGCAGTCCCTCATGAACCCGTGCTTTCACACTGCCTGCAGAGGGAGGGCCTCTGCAGAGAATACATATTACAAATGGTGTATATAATAACAGAAGGAAAAAAAGAAAAACAACAAAATGAAACTGTTTATTTAAAGTCTTTGAGATCTTGTCTTCTTGGAGTGGTGGGATGTCATCAGGAAAACTGAGCTCTGGTCTCGACTCTGGTTGTCTCTGGACTCACTTCTTTAGCTGTTGAACTGCTGGATTTTCACTAATTCTTAGCATAGCATTGTCAATGATCAAATTAAACAGTGAGAGTTCTTCACAATATAACTCATACTCAAACTATATATATCTATATATCTATATATATATCATATTACTTCCCCCCCTTTGGAGTTGAGGCAGTTATACAATCTATAACACTTCTTACCACCATGTGTCTGGATCAAGGCCATATTTATTAATGTGTCCATGATGACACCTGAAGATGTTATAGAAAGGTTACCATACCACATCTTGTGGTTCTGAGACATCCAACAATTGTGCTAGGCCACAGGTAGATGTATTCTGACCATGCCATCAGACTGAGTGAAAGAAAAAAAATAGTTAAATTAAACTAGGTGCATGTGTTGGAGCTTCCATGACACCAGGCTATTTTAGGAGGGAGAGAGGAAGAAACTGGACTATGTCCAGCAACTGTGGTCTATATAGTCGACATCATAAGCAAACCATGGACTTATGTGTACCTGTCTCTCCTCCTGTTGTACGTATATTCTCTCCAGGGCCTGCATCAAGCTCACCGGATGCCACCAGAACCACGACGCTTTCCAAGGCATGGGCCCCTCTCTCAGGACAAACCCACGGATATGGGTATGGCCCAGCACAAGATTTACACCCTCTTCCCCGGATTTTCAAGGGCCAGCGAGAGCTCACTAGTATACACTACTAATTAGGTTATTCCAGACTGGCCCAGGGTCTGGGATGTTGGAGTGGATATGGAGGGTTTGTCTGTCAGCCTCTATTCTCATCCCTCTCTCCTCCATCACCATCATCCCCCAGGTACCTGTAAATAGTAGATAGTGATGAGCCCCAGTCCTAGGGCAGGGTGTTTCAAAAGGGCTGGAAATTCCCAGCAAGATGCTTAGGTGGTTTAGAAAAAGCTTGACTGTTTATAGAAGGGAGGATGTGAGACCTTTTGCAGCTCCCTGACCATCCCAATAGGATACTTCCTCATGACCCTCTGCTTCACAAGTGGTGCCTGGTCTAGACCTCAGTATGTGTGAGAGGAAGACATCCTCCCAGCCCCCTAAAGAGAAGGTTCTAGTTTCTGGAGCACATAACTTGGAGATAGGGAAATGGCTTCTCTCTTTCCCCCCGGCTCCTGTGCCCGGCTTGGAAAGAGTAGATGTCTGGCTCCATCTCCCTCATAAAACTGCAAAGTGGGCAGTGTTTCTCAGACAGGCTCCAATTTGCCTATCTGCAGATGAAGTTTATATGGGATGGGGATGGGAGGTGGGGGGTGGGGGGGTGGGGGATGGGGATTGTAAGGCCAGGCTCCGCATAGACCAGCAACTGCTGGCCAAAAAGACTTAATGAGTGTGCTTCAGACCTGAGTTCCTTACATTCATTTCCTAAATCATCTAAATAAAAACCTCCTGACCCTAACTTGATCTTGTAAAGCAGTAATTTTAAAAGGGTCTTAAAGATATAGAAATTAAGATGCAAACAGGGCCTCCAGCTTCTTAATAATTTTTCATCTATTTAAACTCTTTAATATATACAGAATTCAATAGAATTACTTCACTGTGTAATAACATTATTACCTCTTTGGAGAGCAGTACTTAAGCTAGTAAATATCTGAGGCAGAATTTGAACTCAGGCCTTCCTAACTCCCAAGTCAGAACTATTACCACCTACTGGTCATCTACCGGCCTCTGGTTTTTGGTCATGTTTCTGCAGTATCCCTAACCTTCTCCCACAGTATATTCAAAAGGGGAAAGGCAGGAGAAATCCTAGGTCTGGGCAGATTTATGAAGTCAGAGAAGTTGTTCTCTGAATCCTATTTGCTCCCCTTTCCCCATTCTGTCCCTCAAGCACTCTTCACTCACACAGCCTGTTCCTTCTCTGTCTCCTTTGCTAATCTTCATCCAGGAGGTCCCCATGGGTACCCCCTAAGGGTCTCTCCTGGTTCTCTTCTCTGCTCCCTCTATATTACTTTGCTTACTGATTTCACCAGATTTCTTGGATTCAACCATCATTGCTATGTGGATAATTCTCGGGTCTCTTTGTTCAGTCCTAACTCCTCTCCTGACCTACAATATCACATCTCCAGATGCCTATGGGACATCTAGAATTGGGTATCCAACAACTCAACATATCCAAAACGGAACTCATTATCTTGTCCCCAAAACATTCCCATACCCTAACTTCTTCCCTACTAACATCCTCCCAGTCACCCAGATCTAATTGTTACCCTGATGTGGGCTGGAATATGGGGTCAAAGTGCTCGTGAGTCGTCCCAAAAGAATCGCAAGACTCAGTGACTCAGTTTCCCAAGTTTTATTGCAATACTGTGGGTGACCACAGGGAGAGAACCAGAATAGTGGGAAAGTATTTCTCGAACAATGAAAGGAAAGACAGCCACATCTATAGTATGGACAAATTGATCACCAGTCCCACCATAATAGTCTCCACCCTAGGGAGGCACAGAGGAGGGCCCATCCTTCTCATTATAATATTCTCCACCTAGGGGTGTTTCAGGGGAGGGCTCATCCCAATTTGGAGCTCCTGGGGTCCCAAGTCAACCCCCAAGGTGGGTACCTTTTTCAGTGGAGGTATGTTTTGGGGGTTTACATGTCATAAGGTGAATCTGGGGACAAATTTGACCTTTTCTGTGCATGTCTCTTTCTGATTCCCATGGCTAGTTTCAAAATATCTCCATTTTTCATTAGAATTTCTATAGCCTTGTCATTTCCTTTATTGTTATTTTGACCTGACCCGTTTTGGTCCGTTATGGATGCTGATCACTGTGGGTACGAGAACCTAGCATTTTGACTTGTAAGTTATCCATTAACTGGGGTCTAACTCCCTTTTGAAGCTAATATCTGAATTAAAGTTTGGATCTTAGGTTTTTCTATTAACCCCTTTTTGCCTCCTACATCAATCCTTGAATCGTCACTATCATCTTCCATATCCAATCACTTGCTAAATTCTATCGTTTCTACCTTTGCAACACTTCAACATCTCTCATATACACCCCCTTCTCTGACATTGTCACCACCCAGTTGTTGCCCCACTCAAGTCTCTCCCCATTCCAATCCATCCTCCATTCAACTGTCAGATTGATTTTCTTAAAGTGCAAATCTGACTGTGTCATCACCCCTTGCCCATTCAATAAACTCCAGTGGCTTCCAATTACTTCCAGGAACAATTCTAAAATATTCTGTTCAGCTTTTGTTACTTTTCATAACCTAGCCCTTTTCTATCTTCCAGGTCTTTCATGTACGTTGGCGTCCAGTGACACTGGCTTCCTAGCTGTTTTTTTACAGAAAACACTCTGTCTCTGGACTCTATGTGTTTTTACCAGCTGTCCCCCAGAACTAGGATTTTTCCCTTATCATTTCCACCTCCAGGCTTGCTATAATGCTATAAGTCTCAGTTAAAGTTCTACCTCATGAAAGAATCCTTTCCAGGTCTACCTTAACCTTAGTCCCTTCCCTAGGCTGATTATTTCCAATTAATCCTGCATATCTCATTTGTACATAGTTGTTTGCATGTTGTCTCCCTTTTAGATAGTGAGCTACCTCCTCTTGGCGTCCCCCCCACCTCCATTAAGCATATAGTCAATACTTAATTCATCCTTGTTGACTGACTCCCAAGAAAAACTTGTTCTCAGAAAATGGCCTGGTATAGGTTGTTTCTCTGATTCATTCACAAAAACCCTAAATTAAGAATTAGGCCTCTTTATTGGGGGCGTTTGTTTATTTATTGTTTTATTTATTGTGTTTGTATCACCAGGATCTAGAATGATGCCTGACACATATTCAGTGCTCAGGGAATGCCTGCTGATGGATCAGCTGATTGACTGGGATATAATTTTGGCTCAGCCTTTAATTAGCTCTAAACATCCCTGGCCTCAGTTTGGCCTTTAGTTCTAAACATCCCTGGCCTCAGTTTCCCCATAAGGCCATTTTCTTTCAAGTGGGTCCTTCTGTCTCCTTTCTTTAATAAGAGCTGGACCAGGGGCAGCTAGGTGGTGCAGTGGATGAAGCACCCACCCTGGATTCAGGAGGACCTGAATTCAAATCTGGCCCCAGACACTTGACACTTACTAGCTGTGTGACCCTGGGCAAGTCACTTAACCTCAATTGCCTCACACACACAAAAAAAAGAGCTGGACCTCTTAAATGCCTCAAGCTATCTTTCATTTATGCATGAGGTCCTTTCCAATGGCTCTGGAGCCTCTCAGAGGTTTTGTTCTCCTCCTCCCATCGCCAGTGCTTGGCACAGCAACCTTGCAGAATGGTAAGCATTTGAGAATTGTTGAATTTGTTGGATTCACCTGAATAGTAAAATGAGGGGTTGGGGGAGATAGCTTCTTTCCTCCACCAAGTTTTATTCTAATGGTTCAAGGGAGGTTGATATGGGGCTTAGGATAAATCAGAAGTTTCTCCTGTGAGAACCAAAACCAAAGATGATCAGATAAGCTGACAGACATTTCAAGGAATCAAGGGTCTATTGAACAACAACAATAATAATAGCTAGCATTTATATAGCACCTACTATGTGCCAGCCACTGAGCTAAGCACTTTACAGATATTATTTCATTTGATCCTCACAACCACCCTTGGAGGTAGGTGCTATTATCATATAACTGAGGAAACTAAGGCAAACAGATATTTTTTTAAGTGACTTGCCCAAGGTCACACAGCTAGTGTCTGATGCGGAAATTCAAACTCAGGTTTCCTTGATTCCAGGACAAACTAGGTGGCATTCCAGGTGGCTCAGTGGATAGAGTAGCCTGGAGTTAGGAAGATTCATTTTCCTGAGTTCAAATCTGTGTTTTCAAAGGAACAAGGGTGGATCAGTTTTGTATGGCCCTGGGAAAGGCACTTAACCCTGTTTGCCTCCGTTGCCTCATCTGTGAAATGAGTTGGAGAAGGAGATGGCAAACTAATCCAGTATCTTTGCAAAAAACAAAAAACAAACAAACCCAAAAACCCAAACTAACTCAAATGAGGTCAAAAACAGTCGGACACGACTGAAACAACAAAAAACCCCAAACTTCCTGATTTCGAGGACCTGCAATTTCATTCAGTTATTCATTCATTCATTCATTCATCCATCCATTTCTCTATCTCTATCTTTATATCTATCTATCCATTCATTCGTTCATTTATTTATTTAGGTGTGGTGAACTCCCAGGTAAGGAAACTCCATCTACCAATATCAGTTGGCAGCACCTTCTCTGTAACCTATAGTTTTACAGAGTTGCCTAGGGCTCTGAAAAAATAATTGACATAGCCACTACATGTCAGAGTGAGCATCTGAACTCAAGTCTTCCAGGCTTTGAAGCCAGCAATCTGTCCACCTCTACTCTTAAAAAACAAAACAATTAGTTAACGAAAAGTGTTACTGAAATAGCTAAACTTTTCCTAAAAGACTGTATTTGTGTATGGGAGGGTAGATGTGGGAGGAGAGAAGCGATAAGGCGGGGCTTCAGGGGACTTCTGGTTTCTGTTTCATCTACCTTCTAAAATGTAGTGCCCTGGGCCTAATCTAGGGCTGTAAAGGAGAGGGAGAGAGATAAAACCCCAGACCCTAATTTAGGTTTTTCATTTAGCTTTCAGAAGCCAGCCTTAAAGATAAAGGGAGATTAATCTGAGACCTCTCGTCTCCTGAAATCCCCTCAGGCTTGGAGGGCAGAGGTGGGAGAGTGGGGCCCACCCTTGTTCCCCAGAGAAAAAAAGCCTTTGGGCCTTGTGGTCCAGAGCAAAGAGCAGTGAGTGTGGGCGAAGCCCAGCAAAGAAGGAGCCAGACTATGAAATCTGTCTGTGTGCCAAGCCTGAAGCCTCTTATATTAACAGACACTCAGATTCTAGTAAGAGTCATTCATCTAACCTTCTAAACCCAAATAGACCGGGACCAAGCCGGAGCTGGAAGATGGGACAGAAGATGCATACTGAGGTGGGAGCTGGTTAGCAAAGGTAGCCAGTGGGACAGCTAAGGCAGGAGACAGCAGCTAGGGGCCGGCCAGGAGATGAGAGGAAGGAGAAAGGAGAAAGTAAAAAGATACAGAAGTGTGGGGTGGAAGAAAATCACAGCTTGCCTGGGGCCAACTCTGCCACTTGTCATAGACCAGACTGGGGGGAGGGGCAGGAAGGAGGAATGACAGCTGAGACCCACAAACTCATAGGATATAAACTAAGGAAGAGACCCCAGGGACCATGCATGGAGTTATGGGTGATTAGACTGAGGCAAAGGGAGATGAAATACCCCGTCCAACTCTTGGGGCTAGGTGGAAAGAATAAATTCTTCTTCTTAGAAAGAAACCAAGTGGCTGGTCAGTCAATCAACAAACATTGATTAGGCCCCTATGTGCTGGACACTCTGCTGAGCACTGGGAATACAGTGTAAACTGGAGGCAGGGGTCCGCAAGTAAGGTCATCGTTGCTGTTTTTTGTTGTTGTTGTTGTTCAGTCGTTTTCAGTGGTGTCTGACTCTTTGTGACCCCATTTGAAGTTTTCTTGGCAAAGACACTGGAATGGATTTCCATTTCCTTCTCCAGCTCATTTTACAAATGAGGAAACTGAGGCAAACAGGATGAAATGACTTGCCCAGGGTCACACAGCTAGCTGCCCCCCCCCAATACAAAATATATATGGGATAAATACCATGATATACTTGGGATTGCAGAGGGTGGACAGGTAGGAGGGAGGGAAGAGGGAGAGAAAATAGATTTTCGTTAATTTTTTTTAAGTGCTAGATTAACCTATGAATGTACTAAACATCTAAAACTTTAGAGAACCTAGTTTTAAATGACTCCTGAATGTTATCCAGGCAACATGACCCCCTAAATAAAAATTCCATTAAACTCAATGCTCATTATTGTGAACTTGGCCCAGGAGAAAGTCTTATACTATGCACAGGCCTCTGGACTCTCTCCCTCAGTGATCTTATCAGCTCCTGTGGGTTCAATTATCATCTCTATGCAGATGCCTCCCAGTTCTCTCCACCCAGCCTTAATCTCTTCCCTAAACTCCTGTCCCTCATTCCTAGCTTCCTGGTAGACCTCTCCAACCAACCTCCTTGCCCTATCTGCCCCTCAGACTCCAAAAAAGAAGTCTAGATCTTCCCCATTCCTGGTGACCGACTCAACATCTTCCCTGACATCTAGGTTTGTATATTTAGAATAATCTTCCCTATCTCTCACTCCCACATTCAAATAGTTCCCAAGGCACCTCTGATTTTACTTTCACAACATCATAATAAAGACAATCCCTAGCTTTAAAGCTTGTAGAGCGCTTTACAAATATTATCTCATATGATCCTTAGAACAAACCCTGGTGGGGTGTGTGTGTGTGCACGTGTGCGCGCTATTATCTCCATTCTACAAATGAGGAAACAGAGGCACACAGCAGTTAACTAACGTGCACAGGGTCCCATAGCCAGTAAGTAGCTGAGATCAGATTTGAACTAGGGTCTTCCTGACGCCTGGGATAATGCTGTATTTGTTCTCTTCACTCACAAGGTCACTATTTTGAAAACAGTATTCAGGATGTGGCCTGACGGGGCAGAGTGGAGCAGCTCTCCTGAGACCATGTATGTAAAGCTCTTTGCCTATCGGCCCCCATCCCCAAAGAAGCGCCTTGGGGGACTGAGGACAATTATCTTGGTATCCCCAACACCTGGAATGGGGCCTGACACATCTTGGCACTTAAAATCAGAACTGAATCTAAGAGTAGGGCAATCTCCTCCGTGATGTGGATGCTGCTCTTCTCCCTGACATCTCTCAGACCTCTCTCCTGCTGACACGGCTTCACCGCCCCCATCTTTCCCAGTGCTCGCTGCACTTTCTCTAATAGTCATGGTGGGGGAACCCAAATACTCCTTGTTGCCCATTGCCACAACCAGACTTTCCCTCCCATCATCACTCAGTAACCTGTCCCCCTTTGAGGTTCATGTTATCCACATTTGTTACCTGATCTGGGTCCTGGTGGCTGTTATTTATCAAACACCCCCCCCACCCCACCCCCGCAAGACACTTTCCTTCCTTCCCCAATGAGCTCAGTGCCTGGCTTCCCTTCTTTCTCTCCACCCCAATTCCTGCTAATACAGATTGATGCTCCCTCAAATATCCTAAAGTCCCAGGTGCTCAGTCTGATGGAGGAGGCAAAAAAGGGCTTAACAGAAAAAAACTAAGACCCAAGCTTTAATTTAGATATGAGCTCTAAAGGGGATTCAGGCCCCAGTTAATGGATAACTTAAGACTTGAGTCTTCATTAATACAAGTCAGGGCCTAGGTTCTCGTGTACCCACATAAATCAGCACCCATAACAAGAACATAAAGAGGCAGGTCATAGAGACCTTAACTATGACAATGATACACAGACAGGGCATAGAAATTCAAACTGGAAATAAATGATAAATGAAGATATTTTGAAACTGGACATGGGAATCAAAAAGTGACATGCGCAGAAAAGGCCAAATTTGTCCCCAGATTCACCTTATGACATGTAAACCCCCAAAACACACCTCCACGGAAAACGGTATTTGCTTCCAGGGTTGGCTTAGGACCCCAGGAACTCCAAATTAGGATAAACCCTCCCCTGTACCTCCCTAAAGTGGAGATTATTATAATGAGACTGATAATCAATTTATCCATACTATAAATACTTTATTTATTTGTTTTAATCCATACTATAAACAAACAAACAAATAAATCTTTTCTTTCCCCATTTGAGAGATACCTTTCTGATGTGGAATGGAATTTGGGGTCAAACTGATTGTGAATTGTCCCAAAAGAATTACAAGACTCAGTGACTCAGTTTCCCAAGTTTTATTGCAATACTGTGGGTGACCACAGGGAGAGAACCAGAAAAGTGGAAAGGAAAGACAGTTATAGTTATAGTATGGATAAATTGATTATCAGTCTTATTATAATAATCTCCACTTTGGGGAGGTACAGGGGAGGGCCTGTCCTTCTCATTATAATATTCTCCACCTAGGGGTGCTACAAGGGAGGGCTTATCCTAATTTGGAGTTCCTGGGGTCCTAAGCCAACCCCCGAGGTGGGTACCTTTTTCAATGGAAGTGTGTTTTTGGGGTTTACGCGTCATAAGGTGAATCTGGGGACAAACTTGGCCTTTTCTATGCATGTCTCTTTCTGATTCCCATGGCTAGTTTCAAAATATAATAATTTTTCATTAGAATTTCTATAAGTTGTCTTTTTTCTTTATTGTTATTTTGACCTGACCTGTTCTGGTCCGTTATGGATGTTGATCACTATGGGTATGAGAACCTAACATAAGTTATCCATTAACTGGGATCTGACTCCCTTTTACAGCTAATATCTGTATTAGAGCTTGGGTCTTCGGTTTTTCTATTAACCCCTTTTTTGCCTCCTACATCATTTCCACTTTTCTGGTTCTTTCCCTGTGTTTACTCACAGTATTGCAATAAAACTTGGTAAACTGAGTCACTGAGGCTTGTCTTTTGGGACGACTCACAATCAATTTGTCCCTAATTCCATCCCGCATCAAGTCTACTCACTTCCTATGACTTACTCCAACATTCCTCTTCAGCTTACACACAAAGAGGATCATAGCTTTGATCTTGGCCACCATCCACAAGGGTCCTGCTTCTGTGTTCATGAATTCTTAAATTCCTTTTATCTGCTCATAAACATTTATTTCTCCTTTTTTTTCCTTACACCTTACAGTCCCTAGTTTTTCTTCCTATTTGTCATGACCTCCATTCTATTCTTTCCCAGACCATCATCTATAGTAGTACGCTTTCCCCTCTTCCCTATCTTGACCTCTTGGTGAATCCTGAATGCATCATCTCCTTGTCCTACCACGGACGATGTTTTGCCAAATCCTAACCCTGGATTACTCTACCACCAATCTTTCCCCTTCTTATTTCTGGAGGAGATTTCCTGGAGATTTTTTTTTTTCATTTGGATTGGGTTTACTACAAATGTATGATACCTAATCTCCTAACTTGATTTTTTTTGGGGGTGGTGGTGGTCAATGAGGGTTAAGTGACTTGCCCAGGGTCATACAGCTAGTAAGTTTCAAGTGTCTGAGGCTGGATTTGAATTCAGGTCCTCCTGAATTGAGGGCTGGTGCTTAATCCACTACACCACTTAGCTGCCCCTATGATACCTAATCTCAACTAAACCTTCAATGCAGCAGGGCGATCATGTTACTTCTACGTTATCCCACTCTTCACTTTGGTTGTTCCAAACCCTTCTTTCCTCAAGCTTCCCTCAAGTGACGTCCTTGCCCCCCTGCTTTTGGTTGAAGATCTCACCTCATCCTTGGCTAAAAATAATGGGGCCATTTGCTGAAAGCTCCCTTTTGTCCCCTCCCCTACCTCTCATATGGTTCATACATCTTCCCCCACTATCTCATCACCATTCCCCCCCCACCCCCCACCCCCCATTAAAAAAATTTTTTGGGAGGGGCAGGGCAATGAGGGTTAAGTGCCTTGCCCAGGATCATACAGCTAGTTGTGTCAAATGTCTGAGGCTATATTTGAACTCAAGTCCTCCTGAATCCAGAGCCAGTGTTTTATCCACTTCGCTACCTAGCTGCCCTCTTTTATCCTCTTTTGACAGAGGTGGGTCATTATACATTGGTCAAAGCTAATTGGTTAGCATCATTCAATTCCATTGCCTGACATGATTTGAAGTTGGTCTAAATGAAAATGAATTCTATGATGACATCAGGGGAAAGTCTGCAAAAGACCCTCACTCAAGTTACTTAAGGCAAAGTCCATTATCTAGGTGTGGTTTCATCCCATTAGTCTTTCACCCCTCTAGACAAAAGAATATCTCCATTTCTTTTGTTCCTTTGGGTTTGTCCCAAATCTAGGAGAACTGGACTTTCAGGAGTGGAGGGGAGAAAGGACTGAGGAAATGATCTCTGGGTCCTTCAAGAAATCCATTATTAATAATTATTTTCTCCCAGAGGGGAGTGATGTGGTCAGGCCCACCCAGCTATGTGGAGAATGGGTTGGAAAAGGAAGAAACTGGAGACAGGGAGACCCTGTCAATAGTCTCCAGCAAAACTCACAACTCGTGAGTGGAAAAAGAAGCCCTGGGCTAGAATGTCACCAAAGATGGGAGCCTGAGTGACTGGGAGGATGATGGTACCTACACTTGACAGTAATAGGGAAATTCAGAAGAAGGGAGAGTTGGGGGGGGGGGGGAAGGTAATCTGTTCTGTATTGGACATGTTGCATTTGAGATGTCTAAAAGAAATCCCATTTGAGATATCCAAAAGGCAGTTGGTGATATGGGGCTGGGGTTCACTGGAGAGACTGATATTCAGATGTGGGAATCATCTGCACAGAGATAATTAAACCCATGAGACCTGATGAGTTTACCAAGTGAGTTAGTATGTTCAGAAAAGAAAAAAAGGGCCCATGATTAGTGGAAATGCCAGGGATGAAGATCCAGCAAAGAAGACTGAGAAGGAATAGTCAGATAAGTAAGAGAGGACCAAACAGAGAAACTTATTGAAAACAAAACTAAACAGGGGAGATATCTTGGAGAAGCGTCCAATGCTGCAGAGAAATAGATGAGTATTTAGAAAAGATCATTCCATCTGACAACTGGGAGAGTAAGAGAGAACTTTGGAAAGGGCAGTTTCTGTTTTGTGGTTGACATCAGAAGCCAGATTGCAGAGGCTTCAGAAGAGAGTGAAAGGAGAAGTAAAGACACCTAGAAGAGATGGATTTATCAAGGAGTTTTGGTAAGAAGAAGTGGAAAGATATGGAATAATAGTTATTAGGAACTGTGGTGAGGAGTTTTACATAGGGGTATTTGTAGATAGCAGTGAAGGTACCAATAAATAGGAAGAGATTGAGGATTAGAGAGAGTTGTGAGAGTGGGATCAATCTGCTGGAGAAGACAAGGGATGGAATCAAGGGTTTCCGTGGAAAGGTTTTCCTTGGAAAGGAGAAGGGCCCCATGTTCTTTAAAAATGGGGGATGGGGGGTGATGAGATAGTGGGGGAAGATGTATGAGCCATAAGAGAGGAGGGGGAGGGGACAAAAGGGATCTCTCAGCAAATGGCCCCATTATTTTTAGCCATGTGTTATGGGGAAAATGGGGTACAGGGTTTGGGTTAGGGGTTGGGGTTCTTAGGAATTCCTCTTTAAAGAATTATACCCTCTTGCACACAAAAGCAGTTAGAATAAGATGGTAGTTTATTTAGGGTCAAGGGAAGGGAAGGGGAGGAGAGGGGAGGGGAGGGGAAGGGAAGGGAAACCAAGAGAAATCCTTGGACTTCTCTTGGGGAGATAGGCACAAAGCACATGGCTCTGAGGTACCAGTCTCAAGACTGGCAGGTACTTTTATAGAGGACTGATGGGGGGAGGGGTGACCATTTGACTGTGGAAAGTTCCTTTAATGAGGGAGGACCATCCCCCACTGGTGGTGGCTAGAGGAATTGGGTGAGGGGTGGCTGCAGATCTCTCAAGCCATCTCTCTCTTCAGGACACAAAGGCTGCAGCCACACCCAAACTTATCTCCCCAGGGGTAAGGGAGATCAGAATGAAGGGTGGAGGTCCCGAAGCTAGCTCAGTCCAATTTGGTTCCGATCTGGTTCTGCTTATCTCTCTAGGAGTATCTGTCCTCTGGTTTAGTTTCTCAAGGACAAGATTCCTTGATGTGCCCCAGAGAACTTCTGGGGTACTTTGGGCCCACAACACGGATGAGGTGAGATCTTCGGCCAAAAGCATGGGGGCAAGGACGTCACTTGAGGGAAGCTTGAGGAAAGAAGGGTTTGGAACAACCAAAGTGAATAGTGGGATAAGGTAGAAGTAACATGATCGCCCTGCTGCATTGAAGGTTCAGTTGAGATTAGGTATCATTGGGGCAGCTAAATGGTGCAGTGGATTAAGCACCAGCCCTCAATTCAGGAGGACCTGAATTCAAATCCGACCTCAGACACTTGACACATACTAGCTGTATGACCCTGGGCAAGTCACTTAACCCTCATTGCCCTGCCAAAAACCTGGAGCTCATGTGCTGTCTCTCTGGAAGACAGCATGGGTCTCTTGAGCCTTTTCTCCTGCTCGAGCTAACTGGCATGCTGAAGCTCTTTCTTTCTTTCTTTCTTTCTTTCTTTCTTTCTTTCTTTCTTTCTTTCTTTCTTTCTTTCTTTCTTTCTTTCTTTCTTTCTTTCTTTCTTTCTTTCTTTCTTTCTTTCTTTCTTTCTTTCTTTCTTTCTTTCTTTCTTTCTTTCTTTCTTTCTTTCTTTCTTTCTTTCTTTCTTTCTTTCTTTCTTTCTTTCTTTCTTTCTTTCTTTCTTTCTTTCTTTCTTTCTTTCTTTCTTTCTTTCTTTCTTTCTTTCTTTCTTTCTTTCTTTCTTTCTTTCTTTCTTTCTTTCTTTCTTTCTTTCTTTCTTTCTTTCTTTCTTTCTTTCTTTCTTTCTTTCTTTCTTTCTTTCTTTCTTTCTTTCTTTCTTTCTTTCTTTCTTTCTTTCTTTCTTTCGTTATGGGCCCATAGCACCCCAGAAGTTCTCTGGGGCACATCAAAGAACCTTCTCCTTGAGAAACTAAACCAAAGGACAGACACAACTAACTGAGATGAGTGGAACCAGATCAGACTGAGCTAGCTCCCGGACCCCCACCCTTCATTCTAGTCTCCCTCAACCCTGGAGTGATAAGATTAGGTGTGTGGCTGCTTCCTTGGTGTCCTGAGGAGATCTGCTTGAGATCTGCAGCCACCCCTCATTCAATTCCTCTAGCCACCACCAGTGGGGGATGGTCCTCCCTCACTAAAGGAACTTTCCATAGTCAGATGGTCACCCCCATAAGTCCTCTATAAAAGTACCTGCCTGTCTCCTGCTCAAGGAGATTGGTATCTCATAGCCGTGCTCTGTGCCATGCCTTCTCCCCATGAGAAGTCCAAGGACTTCTTTCATGGTTTCCCTTCCCTTCCTCAGCCCTGAAATAAACTACCATTTTATTCTAATTGCTTTTGTGTGCAAGAGGGTTTAATTATTTAAAGAGGAATTCCTAAGGACCCAAACCCCTTCCCCTACCCCTCCCCAAACCCCCTACCCTATTTCCCCATGATACTATCTCTTTCTTTCTATATATGAAAATGAGGGTTAAGTGACTTGCCCAGGGTCACACATCCAGTAAGTGGCATTTGAGGCCAGATTTGAACTCAGGTCCTCCTGAATCCAGGGCTGGTATCTTATCCACTGTACTACTTAGCTCCCCCTCCCTGCTTTTTTACCACATAGCTTGAGACCATGAGAAATTAGGGAGCCTCATGGTCAATCCTTTAATTAATAATAAATGCTTGCTGCCAAAATTGATAGCAATATTAATTTAAAAAAACACACCTCCTTAAAAAATCTCAATTCCTATTGCTTTTCAGCAGAAGCGTGCTGCAGTCACCTCAGATTGGCTTGTGAGAGCCCATTGTTAAATCTTCAGTGTGAGCATTTACACTTTGGAACAAATCAGAGATTGTTTTCTTGTTTTGTTGATTTAAAGTCTTCATTTGTCCTGTTAAAGGGGAAAGCCAGAGTGGCCCAGTGGGTAGCATCCCAGGTCGGGAAGACATCTTTCTGAGTTCAAATCTGGCCTCAGACACTGTGTAATCCTGGGAAAATCATCTAACCCTGTTTGCCTCAGTTCCTCATCTGTTTAAAAAAAAAAAAAGAGCTAGAGAAGGAAATGGCAAACTATGCCAGTAACTTTGCCAAGAAAATCTCCAGTGGGATCATGAAGAATCAGACACAACTGAACAAGAAGTGTTAAGAAAAATGATGGAGAAAATGTTAAAAATGCAGATTTAGTATATCAGGTATAATTACCCCTCCTCGCCTCCAAGGTGGGTAAACACTTACCAGCTCACCTCTCCTTTCTGGGACAAAATACAAACTCCTTGGTCTAACTTTTAAGGATTTATGCAGTCTAGTTGTCATCTACACTGCCAGATTTATTTCTCAAGACTTCCCTACCTGCACTTTCTTGCTCCAGGTGACCAAGCATTTGCACAAACCTTCCCCCAGGTCCAGAATGGCCTTCTTTGTTATCACTGACTCTCAGAATCTTTATCTCTCTATAAGGCTCAGATAAGAGATCCTTTTCTCCATGAAGCCTTCCTGCATAACCCTCACTTGTTATGCCTTCTCCCTTCTCATGCTTTCTTCCAGTATTTGGAGTGATCCTTCCCTTGCCCCTTTCTTTTCCTAATATTCTCTTACTGGTGTAAAGGTGGTATAGTTCCAGTAGACAATCCTTTCTGTGGGGGCAGGGACTATTTCATTTTTGTCTCTGTATCTTTAGTGCCTGGGCAGCTAGGTGGTTCAGTGGATAGAGTGCTTGCCTGGCCTGGAGCCAGAAGACATCCTCCTGAGTTCAAATCTTGCCCTCAGACACTTACTAGCTGTGTGACCCTGGGCAAGTCACTTCACTTTGTCTGCCTCAGTCTCCTCATCTGTAAAAAGAGCTGGAGAAGGAAATAACAAACCACTCCAGTATTTCTGTGAAGAAAACTCCAAATGGGGTCCACGAGGGAAGTTAGACAGAACTGAACAGCAACAATCTTTAGTGCCTACTCCCCCCACCAGCCCCCAAAAAGTGTGTTGAATTCAATCAATCCACCAACAGACACTGAATCAAAGAAGACTAAAGCTGAAAGGGACTTAGAAACCATCAAGTCCAGGGGCAGCTAGGTGGTGCAGTGGATCAAGCACTGGCCTTGGATTCAGGAGGACCTGAGTTCAAATCCAGCCTCAGACACTTGACGCTTAACTAGCTGTGTGACCCTGGGCAAGTCACTTAACCCTCATTGCCCTGCAAAAACAAAAAACAAACAAAAAGAAACCATCAAGTCCAACCTTCCTATTTTATATTTGAAGAAACTGAGGTGCAGGAAGGTTGGATTTTTTTTTTTGCCTCAAGTCATATAGCAAGTCACCAAGAGTAGAAGCTCCTTCTCTGGCCGGTAAATCTGTGTGTTTTCCTTTAGGTAAGGCCTTACCTTTAGGTAAGGCTAGGGCTTGGGACGGTGTCTGGCACATCACAGGTGCCAGTTGTGTCTGACTCTCTGTGACCTCATTTGGGGTTTTCTTGGCAAAGATCCTGGAGTGGTTGGCCATTTCCTTCTCCAGCTCATTTTACAGATGAGGAAACTGAGCAAACAGGGTGAAGTGACTAGCGCAGGGTCACACAGCTAGAAAGTGTCTGAGGCCAGATTTGAACTTGAGTCTTCCCGACTCTAAGCCGAGGGCTCTACCCACTGCACCACCCAGCTGCCCCTACAGGGGCTTAATGAATATTTACTGACTGACTGGCTAGTGCCAGCAACAGAGTTCTAGTCCCGAATCGGTGACTTCCGGACTGTGGGACCCTGACTCTTTGGGCCTCAGCTTGCTGACTCGTCCAGTCCCAGTAGTCCGTGTTCTCTGAGTCTGCATAGGCCGTGCCATCTGCGGGAGGCCCTTCCTCCAGCTGCTAGTGCCTTCCCTTCTCAGATTGCCTCCCATCTAATCCGCCTCTGCCTCGTCTCTCTCCTCCTCCTGGGGAAAGGTGCCGAGGCCAGGAGAGTGCAGTAGTACACAGGGCCCAAAGTCCAGCTCACGGCCTCTCCCCAGCCCCGCTGCGGGCGGGGGTAGTGGGGGAGTGGGGCGAAGAGCCAGGACAGCAGCCCCCGGGTCCAGGGCGGCTTACACAACCGCGGCGGAGGCGGCGAGCAGCCCAGAATCCAGTTCCCCTACTGGACTCCCGGAGCCTGTCTGATCGCTCCGTCCCTGACGGCCCCCGGGCTGCCCCTCCCAGCCTGGCCCAGAGCTAATGGACTTCCTGACTCGGGCTGGGGGCGGGGCAGCAGCCCGGGCTCTGCGGCCCCGGAGCACTGGCCGGGGAGGAGCAGGTGGCCCAGGCCCGGGCCGGGCCCCAGCTGCGGATCTGCTCCTGCAGGCGGGGGCGGTGGACCTCACCTTCCTCAGCTGCCAAACGAGGCCTCCGAGCTCCGGGAGCCCCGCGTACCCCAGATTCCGTGAGGCAGGGCCATGCGGGGACGCGTACGCGGGCTACTGGGGCTTAGTGACTCGGGGGGGTCACAGAAAGATCTGCTAGGGACCGGACAGGTTGTTCGGTCCCACGCTCCGATAGTGTAAGTAAGGAAGCCGAGGCCTAGAGGCCGATCGACTTGCCCAAGGCATCCAGGTGGCCCCGTGGCCCCAGCGCAGTTAGGATGAACTGAGCGCGAATCCTGCCTCTGTGACCCTGGTCAAGTCATTTAACGGCTCTCAGCCTCAAGCTCATCTTCATCTGTAAAATGGCGATAACATCTACTTCACTTATCTCAGCCTCGATTTCCTCATCTGTAAAATGGAGACACTAATATATCACCTCTTTCACAGGGGGGTTGTTGTAAGGATCAAATTAGGTGATTGTAAAGGACTTTGCCCCCCCTTTTAAGTGTTATTTAAATGCTAGCTATTATCATTAATTCAATAAACATTCATTAAGGGGCCGCTAGGTGGCGCAGTGAATAAAGCACCGGCCCTGGATTCAGGAGGACCTGAGTTCAAATCCGGCCTCAGACACTTGACACTTACTAGCTGTGTGACCCTGGGCAAGTCACTTAACCCCCATTGCCGCACACACAAAAAAGTTTAAAAATAAATTAAAAAATAAAGTCCCTCTTCCGTGCCAGGGACAATGCTAAGCAGCGGGGATACAAAAAGAAGGCAAAAGACAGTCCCAGTTCTCAAGGAGCTTACAGGCTAATGAGGGAGACAACATGCAACATATACATACAAAACAAGCTAAATACAGGAAATCATCATTGTCATCATCATCTTCTTCCAAGGTTGCACAGGATAAGTTAATGGCAGAACTAAGATTTGAAACCCCTTCCCTAGCTCTAGATGCAAAGCTGAAATTTCCTTCCCAATTGGCTTTACTAGAATTAAGAAAGCTAGGGAACCCCTGGAGTTTGGGATGTGGAGGAAGCAGACTGATTCAGGGGGGCAGGCTGATTTAGGGGGGCAGACTGATTCAGGGGGATAGGCTGATTTAGGGGGGCAGACTGATTCAGGGGGACAGGCTGATTTAGGGGGGCAGACTGATTTTGGGTGGGGCAGACTGATTCAGGGGGGCAGACTGATTCAGGGGGGCAGACTGATTTTGGGTGGGGCAGACTGATTCAGGGGGGCAGACTGATTTGGGGTGGGGCAGACTGATTCAGGGGGACAGGCTGATTTAGGGGGGCAGACTGAAACGAATGTTGATTACTTCCCACTTTTGCGTGCTGTTGGCCCTGTCTTTGCCAATGAAGGTTGGCTGGTGGAGTGCTTCCCTATTATCTGCACCAATAAGAGGAAGCTCTAAGCGGCTGAACAAACCTTGGGAATCCCCTGACACCTCCTGTGTAGGTGTGCTGACATTGCGTGCTAAGGATCCAGGGAGGGAGCAGGAATGAACATGCATGGGAAAGACCAGAAAATCCAGCCTGGGTGGAAGAGGACCTGAGGTTCTTGTTAGGACTCTCGGCCCAAGCTGAGGCAGTTTCTGTCCTGGGCCTGGGAGCCAACTGTGGAGCTTTGCTCAATGAGGCATAGTCAGTTACAGAGGTCCTGCCAGGGCTGTGGTTTATGATGGGGCCCTGAGGGTCCTGCTGGGTCCCAGGGAAATCAGACTCTTTCCTGAGAAAGGGCAGAAGCACAGAAGGTAGCTTTGGGGCAGAGGGGACCCCAGAAGGAAAAGGCCTGGGCTCTAGGCCATAAATTTCCCACACCCCCTGAAAAGTCATGGGTACATGTAATTTTGAACAAGGTAAATCTGAATTGCTTCTTTTGTTTGTTTGTTTGTTTGTTTTTTAAGTGAGGCAATTGGGGTTAAGTGACTTGCCCAGGGTCACACAGCTAGTGAGTGTTAAGTGTCTGAGGCCAGATTTGAACTCAGGTACTCCTGACTCCAGGGCCGGTGCTCTATCCACTGCGCCACCTAGCTGCCCCCTGAATTGCTTCTTACGTGACAGGTTCAGACATTTGTTGTTGTGTGTCTTTACGATCCTACTTGAATTTTTTTGGTGTTGTTGGGCAGAGCTACTGCAGTGGTTTGCCATTTCTTTTTCCATTTTACAGATGAGGAAACTGAGGCAAACAGGGTGAAGTGACTTGCCCAGGGTCACACAGCTAGTAAGTATGATTCCAAGCCCCTCATTCTCCACTGCACTGCCTAGCTGCCCTAATGATAATAGCTAGCTCTTACATAGCATTTTTAGGTTTGCAAAGCACTTTACAAATATTATCTCATTTGATCCTCCCAACAACCTTGGGAGGTAAGTGCTATTATTACTCCCACTTTATAGATGAGGAAACTGAGGCAAGACAGAGGTTAAGTGACTTGCCCAGGGTCACACAGCTAGCAAGTTTCTGAGCCAGATTTGAACCTCAACTCCAGGTCCAGATTTCTATCTACTGTGTCACCTAAGTTGAAGTTCTAATAAATACAAAAACTAAGGACAAGAAAGTTTTAAAACCCCTCATTTTACAGATAAAGAAATTGAGACCCAGAGAGGGTGACTGGTCCAAGGTCACACAGGTGACACCTCTGTCCACAACAGAGCTGGGTGATGAGTTTTGGTCATCTGAGGGCAAATCCAGGGCTATTTCTATCATATGGGATTTCCTTAGCCTCTCTTTTGATGGGTAGCCTGTAATGGAAAGAGCACAACTTAAATGTAGGAGACCTTTATTTAGGTTTTGAACCTGATACTTATTAACTGTGTGTATGACCTTAGGTAAGTCACTTCTCTGTGGTTCTTTGTATCATTTCACACACCTCCCAGAGAAGTAAGGAAAGTGCTTTTTCTTTCTTTTTTTTTCCCACCAGACAACTTTCATATTTAATGTTCACTCAGTACCCTTTTCTCCATATTACATTCACAAAGCAGCAGACATCAACTCTTCCCAATGTTGGAAAGGACAAGAGCAGAGGGGGAAATGGGAAAGGACTGAAACTATGTGAGTTCTTTTTTTTTTAAAGCTTTTTATTATTTTCCAGTTACATATAAAGATAGTTTTCAACATTTGTTTTCACAGGATTTTTAGTTCCACCCTCCCTTCCTTCCCTCCTCCCCAAGACAGAAAGCAGTCTGATATAGGTTGTATATGTACAATCACATTAAACATATTTCTATATTAGTCATCTTGTGAAAGAAGAATCAGAGCACAAGGGAAAAACCTCAAACAAGAAGGAAAAAAAAAAACAGTCCAAAAATAGAAACAGTATGGTTCAATCTGCATTCATAATTCACAGTTCTTTTTTCTGGATGTTGAGAACATTTTCTATCACAAGTTCTTTGAAACTGTTTTGGATCGTTGCACTGCTGAGAAGAGCCAAGTCTATCCCCATTGTTCTTCACACAATGTTGCTGTTACTGTGTACCATGTTCTCCTGGTTCTGCTCCTCTCCGTCAGCATCAGTTTATGTTCATGCTTCCAGGTTTCTCTGTGTGTATTTTGTTTTGGTTTTGGTTTTTTGTGGGGCAATGAGGGTTAAGTGACTTACCCAGGGTCACACAGCTAGTGTCAAGTGTCTGAGGCCAGATTTGAACTTTGGTCCTCCTGAATCCAGGGCCGGTGCTTTAACCACTGTGTCACCTAGCTGCCCCTCTTTTCAGGTTTCTCTGAACTCCTCCTGCTCATCGTTTATTACAGTACAATAGTATTCTATTACATTCCTATACCACAACTTGTTTAGCTATTCTCCTATTGATGGGCATTCCCTCGATTTCTAATTCTTTGCCACCACAAAGAGAGCTGCTATAAATATTTTTGTACATGTGGGTTCTTTTCCCTTTTCTATGGTCTCTTTGGGATACAGACTTAGCAGTGGTACCACTGGGTCAAAGGGTGTGAACAGTCCCATAGCCATTTGGGCTTAGTTCCAAATTGCTCTCCAGAATGGTTGGATCACTTCACAGTTCTACCAACAATGCATTAGTGTTCCAATTTTTCCACAGCTTCTCCAACATTTATTATTTTCCTTTTTTGTCATATTAGCCAATCTGATAAGTGTGAGGTGGTACCTCAAAGTTGTTTTAATTTGCATTTCTCTGATAAAAAGTGATTTTAGAGCATTTTTTCATATGGCAATAGATAGCTTTGACTTCATCAGAAAATTGCCTGTTCATATCCTTTGACTATTTCTCAATTGGGGAATGACTTGAATTCTTATAAATTTGATTTAGTTCCCTATATAGTTTAGAAATGAGGCCTTTATCATAAATGCTGGCTGTAAAAATTGTTTCCCAGTTTTCTGCCTCCCTTCTAATTTTGGCTGCATTGCTTCTGTTTGTACAAAAACTTTTTAAGTTAATGTAATCAAAGTCTTAATACTTAATAACTGTGTGTATGACCTTAGGTAAGTCACTTCTCTATGGCCCTTTGTATCATTTCACACACCTCCCAGAGAAGTAAGGAAAGTGCTTTTTCACTGAATAGCACCACATCCATTACTACTGTTATCCCCTTTTTGTAAAGGAAAGCGTATTTGTTAAATGCTTCAAATCAGCCCAAGCCTTCAAAATGACAGACTAGATTGGCTCCTTACTCAGTCGCACACACGGCCTTCCAAATGATAAGATTTGAAGGGAGCAAAGGAAATTGACTGGATTGCAGTCAATTATTGGTTGTCCTCCAAAGGAGAGAGACTGGGATTTTCTCTTGGACATGGCTCTATAGCCACACTCTGGCCTGGAGCATGGAAAGAACTAGTCCAAATTCTCACTGCTGTCAACATTCAGTAAGTACTTACTATATGCCAGACACTGTGCTGAGCAATTGACATATAAAGATAGAAAAAGCTCTATAGCAACAAGATATAGAAAACAGGATAAAGAGGGGATAATGAATAGACGGAAATGCTGGCATTCAGGCGGCTTGGGAATTTTTTTTTTTTCGGCAGGGTAATGAGGGTGAAGTGATTTGCCCAGGGTCACACAGCTAGTAAGTGTCAAGTGTCTGAGGCTGGATTTGAACTCAGGTCCTCCTGAATCCACGGCCAGTTCTTTATCCATTGTGCCATCTAGCTTCCCCCTTGGGAACATTTTGTAGAAGGTGGGATTTGGGCTGAGACTGGGGAGGCCAGTAGGGCTTTAAGTCTCCCTCTCCTCCCCCCTCACCACTTCTCCCTTCTGTGAAACAACAGTTTCCCCAACACTTGGGAGAAGAGGAAGAGGAAGCTTAGTTGGTCAAAATGAAAGGCTCCCTCTAGTGGAAGGGTGGGTGGGTCTTAATCCATCTTGATTGTGATGATTTCCTCACCAGCAATGGCAGCCTTTGCTTTTCCTCATCTGTCAAATGAGGGGGTTCGAATTGTTGGTGGTTAAGGTCCCTTCCTAAGGTCCCTGCTCCTTGGTGGAGCAGTGGATAGAGCACTGGGCCTGGAGTCAGGAGGATCTGAATTCAAATCTCCTTATTAGCTGTGTCACCAAGGGCAAGCACTTAACCCATATTTACTCAGTTTCTCATCTGCAAAATGGAGACACACTGGAGAATGAAATGGGGAACCCCACTCCAGGATCTTTGCCAAGAAAACTCCATGGACTTTATCACACAGAGTCAGACAGCTCAACAACCTTTTTCCTACTCTAAATGACTCTTAAAAAGCAGGGGTTCCAGAGATCATAGTATTGTAGATTTGGAGCCTAAAGGGGCTTCAGAGGTGGTCTAACACAACATTCATCAGGAAGGCCAGCACTAGATGAAAAGGTGATTGGGAAATAGTTAACAAAATAAATAAAAATACAGTAAAACATAGATAATGTTAATGTGTGTTTTTCTAAATTAATATGTTGAATGTTAATATGTAGCTTTTTAGCTTTCTAAGGCAGCTAGGTGGCACAGTGGATGGAGCACTGGACCTGAAGTCAGGAAAACTTATCTTCTCAAGTTCAAATCCAGCCTCAGATACTTCCTAGCTGTGTGACCTTGGGAAAATCACTTACCCCCATTTGTCTCAGCTTCCTCCTCTGTAAAATGAGCTGGAGAAAGAAATGGCAAACCACTCCAGTATCTTTGCCGAGAAAACCCCAAATGGGGTCACAAAGAGTCTGACAAGAACTGAAAGACTGAACAGCAACAAGTCAACATGCCCAGGCCAGTGATCCTTATATAGATTTGGTGGCCCCATTTCTATTTGAGTTGGATGTCACTGGTCCTTCTCTTTATAGATGAGGAAACAGACGTAGAGAGAAGTGACTCATACTACCTCCCACAGGGAATGTGAGCAAGGATTCAAACTCTGTACTCTCCAAATTCAAATCCAACCCATCTCCCCCTGCCCCAGCCTGCCTCCCATCTCGTGCCTTTACAATAGTCAGGTCTGGGTCTGTTTCAGGCTGGCCCCCCTGAAGAGAGGTGAGTAAGGCCTCTAGAGAAGACCTTTTCTGATGGGGGGCAGGGGAAAGGGGAGGAGAACAGAAAAGAAAATACAGTGGTATCTCCAAAAGAATGCTCTCTCAGGTGTTGAGGGGCCCAGGTTCAAATTCTACCTCTGATGCTTACTATCAGTGTGACCTTGGATAAATCATTTAAATTCCTTGAGACTTAGTTTCCCCATCTGTAAAAAAAAGTAGGGTATGACTGTTTGGCCTTTTCAGCTCTAGATCTAAGACTGAAGCCAAAGGACCCATTGGGGCTTAGCCATTTATGAAAACGGTGCAGGGACTGACTGTCAAGCACACGGTTCCCTGACCTGGTCTGTGAAGGCTGTCCAGCTCTCTCTGAAGTTGGCCACACAGACAATGGTAAAGGTAGTTTGGAGGTGATGGAAAAACTGTGTTTGCCTGTTTGTTTTTCCTTATGAAGTCCCCCCTTTAATCCACCTTGGTTGGGGGAGGGGCTTACTTAGAAGGTTAATTAGTAGCAAAGTGTGGTTGGAGCCCCCCAGAGACCAGAAGGTTTCCTGATTGGCTGAGAGTGAGCCTGACTCTTTAGGATGGGTAAATGACTTCAGTCTAGAACAATTGGCTGAGCTGATCCCAAATGGGCAGGGGGAGGGAGGGGAGTGTTCTGGGAAGAAAGAGGGAATTCTCATTTTGGATCATGAGGGAGTAGGATGCCACAGAGCCTAGGGAATGATTACAGGTCTGGAGAATGTTAACTAGCTAGAATAATTAGTGTACTTGGGCACCACCCAGTATATGCTGGCTTATATCATTTTAAAACAATTTATTTATTTTTTAAAGCTTTACCCCTCAAGTGCAGTTTTAAACAATTAAAGTTTGGAAGACTTTTGGGTGACCCTATTTATGAACACCCCTCCCCTGCCCTACCCAGAGGGTTGTCCCCCGAAACAAAGAATAAAAAAGGAGAATCCCCCTGCCCCCAGAAAAAAAAAAAAGACAATTTAGCAAAACTAAACACATCGGGGCAGCTAGGTGGCATAGTGGATAGAGCACCGGCCCTGAGTCAGGAGTACCTGAGTTCAAATCCGGCCTCAGACACTTGACACTTACTAGCTGTGTGACTCTGGGCAAGTCACTTAACCCCAATTGCCTCACTAAAAGCAAAACAAAACAAAAACAAACAAACAAACAAAAAAAACTAAACACATCTACCAGCTCGGACAGTTGCTAATAAAGAAGGGAAGCTGCATTTTCTTATCTCATCTTCAGGACCCAACTTGGTCAATATAATTAGAGCTATCCCTTTCACACTGAGACTTTCCCCATTGCGGCATAAAAACAATTAAATGGGGATTTTGGGGGAGTTTTCCAGAAGCTGAAGCTGAAGATGTTTGCTTGCGGAGGCAAGCAAACGATACAGAAAAAGATTGGAAACCCAGAAATGCATAAAATATATGTAGAGTATTGTATAATATTGTTTTATCTTTTAATACCATAATAATTCAGACTTCTCTGGTACGAAGGGAGGGAAAAACAGTTTAGCTCAGATCTTCCAGATCTGGGGGTGCTGCGTCCCTGACCTCCAAGGTGTGGAAGAGATAACTGTAATTAGTTTTTTTGTCTTAGTTTGTTGTTGTTATTGCCCTTTTTGTTGTTCGTCTCCATTTTATTTATTTATTTTTAAGTAGGGCAATGAGGGTTAAGTGACTTGCCCAGGGTCACACAGCTAGTAAGTGTCAAGTGTCTGAGGCAGGGTTTGAACTCAGGTCCTCCTGAATCCTGGGCTGGTGCTTTATCCACTGCACCACCTAGCTTCCCCTCCCTTTTCATTGTTGTAGGTGTTTTTTTTCTGGCTTTGTTTAGGTCACTTTACATTAGTTATATATGTCCTTGTTGTCTTTCCCATTAGAACATCAGCTCTTTCCCAGGCCAGAGTGTTTCCTCCATCTGTGTTTACATCTCCATCACCTAGTTCAGTGCCTCCTGGCATGTGCTAGTCATAAATGCTTGTGGATTGATCCATCAGCCCATTTGAGATTTCCCACACTTTTCTATATTCTTCATATTCGTCATTGTTTCATGCGTCAATGCTGTTTGATTATCTTCACACGACACAATTTGTTCAGCCGTTCCCTCTCAATGACCATCTCCTCTATTCATTTTTTGCTTCTACAGAAAGTGCAGCTTTGAATATCTTGGCCTATGTGGGGTCTTTATGTCTCTGGCCTCCTTGCAGTATACACCTCAGCAGTGGGATTTCGAGGACAATTCTATGGTTATTTTAGTTGATTTCTATCATAATTCCAGAATGGCTTCACCATCGGTGGATAGAAGTGCCTGCCTTTCCACAGCCCCTCCAACAGTGACTATTTTCCCTATTTCTCAGTTTGTCCTATGATTTTACATAGACTTCGGATTAATTCATGCAGCATTTTTGAATTTATATCCCTTTTCTTTGCAAACCAACCGTAGGAAAAAAAAATTCAAACTGCCTTAATGGCATCTTGGAAGATCTTTGGGCCCAGGGAGCCAAACTGGCTTAGGAGCCGGGGGCATAGGACAATGAACTAGAGGCACCAGGGGTTTGAGCTCATCTAGGTGAGCTTGTAGTATGAGGAAGTCCTGGGCCAAGATCAGACTTCCCTCATTTTAGGTTCTAGAGATTAAAAGGAGTTGGTTCTGTGGGGAGCTGAGAACCTCAAACCATGGCTTAGGCTACCTTCCAAACCCCAGAGCCCATAGAAATACTATGGGTATCATTTAAAGTGGGGGCACTCCCAGACTTTAGTAAAATCAGTCAATTGATAAATATTCATAGCACCCACTATGTATAGGTACCATAACAGTAAGGGTGAGTGAATCAAGAGATCTGGGTTCTAGCTCTGTGACCTTGGACAAGTCACTGAATCTGTTTTCCTCATGTGTAAAATAAAGGGGTAGGACTCGGAGACCTATAATGGTGGCCCCTTTGCAAATAGACCCCCTAGAACAAACTAGCTGCTTGTGGATTCCTCATTTGTGATTGTGGCTATTCAGAGCTAGGTGCTATAGCAGCAGGGGCTGTCTTCCCCTGCCTCCAGCCCATAACCCTGTTTTGACCATGTCCTGAAGGGGGCCTTTCAGGGCCTCAGGTTTCACTAGAGAAAGAGCAGTCTGTGCAGGAGGTGCTAATTTCAGTTCAAGTGACATCAGGGAGAAGGTGCTAATCCCTTCGCTTAACACCTTGTGCCTGGCTCCCTAATTGAGGGTGTCTCTTCCCTTAGTACAGGTAAAGCCAGGTATTTGTAGGTAACTCTAGAATGTGTTCACCAGTCTCCAGGGGCTCTGGACTGGCTTTTTAATGGCATGTATAATGATGTCCTGGCAGTGGGGAAAGAACAGCAAGAAGTTATTCAAAGACCTCTCTCTGTGTGTCTCTCTCTGTGTCTGTTTCTCCTCTCTGTGTTTCTCTGTCTCTCCTCTCTCTGTGTCTTTGTGTCTGTTTCTGTCTATCTTTGTCTCACTCTGTCTCTCTCCTCTGTCAGTGTCTCTGTCTCTCTTCTGTGTGTGTTTCTTTCTGTCTTTCTGTTTGTCTCTGTGTGTTTCTCTCTGTTTCTTTGTCTCTACTCTGTGTGTTTCTCTGTGTCTATCTCTGCCTGTCTGTCTCTGTCTCTCCTGTCTGTGTGTGTGTGTGTGTGGGGGGGGGGTGTCTCTCTTTCAGCATCTCAGATCCAGAGTTCAGGACATACCTTTCCCCTCTTATAACTTTTAGACTAAAGGAATCTGAAGGTTTTTTTGTGTGTAATGGACCCTGTTGGCCGTCCATTGAAGCGATTTTCAGAATAATGTTTTTAAGTGTATAAAATAGATTACAAAGGGAGCCAGTTATCCTGAAATACAGCTATCAAAATGTCAAAATCAACCAAGCCCAGGCTCAGGGATCCCGGCCCAAGAACCCGTTTCAGACCTGTGCTCTCTCTTACTCGAACACAACATGTCGAGTGTTTCCTAGGGCCAGGGGCAGTGATGTACTTTACTTACCCTGGCATGGAGGGGTTCTGGGTACAAAATGAGAAAGATTCAAGGCATATTGGATGGAAGAGAGCCTGGAATTGTTGGACTGACCTTGTCAGGTTACAGGTGACCTCCAAGGGTCAGCCCACAATCCACTTCCTTGGGGAAGCTCAGTGGTCTCTCCCTCCCATAAACGTTGTAGCACCTGTTAAATGTCACGTGACTCTTAGCATAGGCTGCTTTGTGTTATGAGTTACGTTCCACGTGTGTGTGTCTCAGCTGCCCAGCTAGAGAGTGAGATTCAGCATTTATAGAGCATGTCCAGGTTTGTCAAGTGCTTTCCACATACAGATTTTCTCATCTGATCTTCACAACTGCCCTGGTAGGGAGGTAGGTGCTGTTATTTATCCCCATTTTCTAGATGAGGAAACTGATGCAGAGAGGGGGTGAAGTGACTTGCCCAGAGTCACACACAACTACAAAGTAAGACAGGATTTGAACTCAGGTCTCCCTGACTGAAAGCCCCAAAAGCCTCCTGCTTTGCCACTGAGTGCCTCCAGATTATTTCTTTTTTTTTTCTTTTTTTTTTTTTGTGGGGCAATGGGGGTTAAGTGACTTGCCCAAGGTCACACAGCTAGTAAGTGCCAAATGTCTGAGGCTGGATTTGAACTCAGGTACTCCTGAATCCAGGGCCGGTGCTTTATCCACTGTACCATCTAGCTGCCCCTCAGATTATTTCTTTTATTAAGTCTGGCTGCAGAGCTTGAAGGGACCTTAGAGAGATCATGTAATCCTACAGCCCTTGTTGTACAGATGAGGAAAACGGAGACCCAGATGGGCAAAGTCTCGAAGCTAGGACTAGAACCAGGTCATCTGATTCCTTGTCTGTTGGTCTTTCTATTACGCTTGTCCTTACAGTGATGGTTCTCAGCTTATTGAGTGACTATACACAGTAGATGCTCAGTGAATATTTATAAACTGACTGACTGACTTTACTCCAGAGCCTGGCAGTGCCCCCTTTAAATGATACCCAAGGCTCCCCTTCACTTACCACTGCCCTTCCTGGGCATCCTTTTTCCTCATGAGCGTCTTAAAAACACAGACATCCACTCACCATCCCTGTCAAGTAATTCCCCAAAGGGCCTTGCTTCTCTCCTGACTTCACAAGCGCCCGATCAGACCCTTCTATCAAGAATAAAAGTCTTGGGGGCAGGGAAATTTTATTACCTCCTTGTTAAATGTAATATATACTTTAAAAAATAAACTAGGGGGCGGCTAGGTGGCGCAGTGGATAAAGCACCGGCCCTGGATTCAGGAGTACCTGAGTTCAAATCTGGCCTCAGACACTTGACACTTACTAGCTGTGTGACCCTGGGCAAGTCACTTAACCCCCATTGCTCCACCAAAAAAAAAAAAAGAAGAAGAATAAAAGGCTTTTGTGCTGGGGGTTGTTGATGACCAGCTCTCTTCAGCTGTCTGCTTCAACATCACAACCCAGTCTGTTGAAGACCTTTGTTACCCCTGGGAGTTGAATGAAGCACCTCTTCAGGGTCCGATAGCTTAATTAAAAGAACCAAAATCAAAGATCTCTCCTTAAAAAAAAAGGTGTACTACCCAAGTGGGGACCATCATCCACATCACAGTTATGCTCAGTGGGCCTAACCTGGACTCTCTCACAAAGGCTAATAAGCAAGTGAGAGACAACAGTGACCTAAGCACCCAGCACTGACTTTCATCCCAGCAGGGAGGGAGAAGACTCAAGCACTGCTGGGCACGGGTTTGCAGGGTGCCATTTTCTTCAATGACTCATTTAATTTCCTAACACAGGAAACATGACACCAGTGGAACAGAGAGCTGGTCTTGATGTCAAAAGTCCTATTTCGATGGTTATCAGGCTGTGTGTCTCTGGACAAGTCACCTTACAGAAGCTGTCCCCAGACAACCCTCAGAAACTACAAGTGAGTGAAGATGGTGCCAAACCAGCAAAGGGAGAGGGTGTTCTCTCACTAGGAGTTCCCTGAACTGATGAAATCTTAGACATGGGTCAAACAAACAAACAAACAAACAAACAAACAAAAACCAAGTTCAGTTTCAGGAGGATGGGTAGGATTTTAAGCACCTATGAGGTGAACATCCCAATCAATAAATATTTCCTGAGCACCTACTACGTACAAAGGTATTAGGCGAGTACCTACTGTGAGCACAGTCTCCAGTGTGTGAGACAGACCGGGAGCACTAAAGACACAGTAGACTCCCAAGAAGTTTACAGCTTTGCTTGGCAGATAAGATATACATGGGGAGCTGTGGGAGGGAGACCTAGCCGGGAGGGACCTCAGAAGGCCTTCAAAGCCAGGCAGAAGAGTTTGGATTTGCTATAGGAGGAGGCAAAGGCAGCTCGTGCAGGCCCTTAAAGAGACAGCATGATGTAGGTGATGTTTTAGGATGCTCTGTGTGGACAGCTGTGTCCGGGCCCAGGAGGCCGGGCTACAAAGATTTTGGCATTTTTTATTTTTTGTGGGGCAATGAGGGTTAAGTGACTTGCCTAGGGTCACACAGCTAGTGTCAAGTGTCTGAGGTCACATTTGAACTCAGGTCCTCCTGAATCCAGGGCTGGTGCTTTATCCACTGTGTCACCTAACTGCCCCTGGCTTTTTTTTTTTAATCATGTCACCTCTTCCTCCTTTTGTTTTTGTTCCCTCCCCATTGTTGTTCATTTCCCTAGTGCCTCTGGATCAGCCGTAGCACTATTTTAGGTGTGTTAGGAGACTAGGATACACTGGACTGTCAGGTGGCTGCAATGCCAGGTACTTACTCATTCCAACTGGGGTTGGGGTTCTCTCCCTTTTTCTCCCCTGTGTCTTATTTAAATCTGTTTATGTGAGGACTCACTTTGATCCTGGATCTGCTAAGCCCAGAGCAAGAGAACCCATGTTTTCATTGGGAGCTACAAACAAGGCTTCGTTTATATTGTTTTGGTGATTGTCTAGATCAAAGTGAGCTGCTTGAGTGTGCTGAGTCAGATTAAAATGTAATCAAGAAATGTTGAACAAGATAAATAAAAATACAATTGTTGTTGTTCAGTCATGTCCGGCTCTTTGTGACCCAGTTTGGGCTTTTTTCCCCCCCAATCTTAATTGTATTTTATTTTTTCCAGTTACACGTAAAGATAGTTTTTAACATTTTTTTGGGGGGGGGGGGATGGCAATGAGGGCTAAGTGACTTGCCCAGGGTCACACAGCTAGTGTCAAGTGTCTGAGGTCGGATTTGAACTCAGGTCCTCCTGAATCCAGGGACGGTACTCTATCCACTGTGCCACCTAGCTGCCCCCTCAACATTCATTTTTATAATATTTCGAGTTCTAAATTTTTCTCCCTCCATCCCTTCCCTCCCCCCTCCCCAAGACAGCAAGCAATTTGATATAGATTATACATGTACATTAAACAGATTTTCACATTATTCATGTTGTGAAAGAAGAATCAGAACAAAAGGGAAAAGCCTCAAGAAAAAAAACAGAAACAAAAGAAAAAGTAAAAATAGTATGGTTCTATCTGCATTCGGATTCCACAGTTCTTTTTTTCTGGATGCAGAGAGCATTTCACATCGTGAGTCCTTTGGAATTGTCTTGGATCGTTGTATTGCTTAGAAAAGCAAAGCCTCTCACAATGTTGCTGTTACTGTGTACCATGTTCTCCTGGTTCTGCTCACTTCACTCATCATCAGTCCATTTAAATCTTTCCAGGTTTTTCTGAAATCTAGTTCTGGCTTATTTTTGTCAAAGATACTAGAGTGGTTTGTCATATCCTTCTCCAGCTCATTTTTACAGGTGAGGAAACAGGCAAACGGGGTGAAGTGACTTGCCCAGAGTCACACAGCTAGTAAGTATCTGAGACTGGATTTGAACTCGGGTCTTTCAAATTACAGGCCAGTATCCTATCTACCACCTAAGGTGCCCCCAAATATAATAGATTTGTCCATTTGTGTTATCCTAAGTCAATATGTGACCTACTGGGGATCTCTTTCTATTTGAATTAAGCACCATTACTAGATTTAAGAAAGCAATGGGGGCAGCTAGGTGGCGCAGTGGATAAAGCACTGGGCCTAGATTCAGGAGGACCTGAGTTCAAATCCAGCCTCAGACACTTGACACTAGCTGTGTGACCCTGGGCAAGTCACTTAACCCTCATTGCCTTGCAAAAAAAGAAGAAGAGAAGAAGAAGAAGAAGAAGAAGAAGAAGAAGAAGAAGAAGAAGAAGAAGAAGAAGAAGAAAGCAATGGAGAAAATGATTAAATTTAAATTTCAGCGTGTCACCCTCTCCGCCCCTCCCCCATCTTCCCCCCAAATCTGGTTATTAAACACCCTTGTTCTTATCCCATATCATTCAGCTAACTCCTTGATGCCAATAGGGCACAGTTTTCCCACCCAGGATGAGCTTGCCTAGGCTTCTGCCTGGGACTCTGACATCATAAGAGGCTGTTTCCAGGAAAACTAAAGGAACCAGATCCTCCTTTGGACCTGCCAGCCCAGGATTTATTCCCTGGTCCCTTCTTGTTTCTCCCTCCACTGTCTTCCCCTACTCTTTCCTCCTCCCAGTCTCTGGGCTTAAAATCAACCAACCAACCAATAAGAAAACAAACACATAAATAAGAGCATACTAGATCCTTAGAAGTGAAGGGGAGCTTGAAAGTAATTTTACAGATGAAGAAACTGAGGCTCATGGAAATGACCAGGTTTACACAGCTAGTTAATAGAAGAACCGGGTTTATTGGTCCCCACCTTTTAAAATGAAATCTTGAAAAATTTTGAAAGTAGAGGGCTGAAACTGCATCATAATTTGTGGGGTTGAACTGGATGGTCTGAGAGCCTTTTCAACCCTGTACTTAAGTGAGATCAAGATGTCTACACCTTTAAGCTCAAGCTTTTTTCTTTTTTTTTTTTTTAATGAGGCTATTGGGGTTAAGTGACTTGCCCAGGGTCACACAGCTAGTAAGTGTTAAGTGTCTGAGGTGAGATTTGAACTCAGGTACTCCTGACTCCAGGGCCGGTGCTCTATCCACTACGCCACCTAGCTGCCCCTCAAGCTTTTTTCTTCTTGTAGGTCCCTACTTATGCCCCTTTTCTCACACTCTTGGTAAAGTGAACAGTTCACCGCAATTCACCTCTTACGTTTGTGAAACTGATCTGAAATCAATGTGTTCTCCTCCGGGCAGGGACAGCTTCACTTTGGTCTCTGTGTCCTCGGTGCCTAGGACAGTATCTGGAACACGGTAGGCACTGAGAAAATGCTTGTTTGATTGATCGATGTCTCGTCAGGCACCCCAAACTGAACACGGCTAAAAGGAAACTCATTACCTTTTCCTCTAAAGTCATCTCTCCTTCTCTTTTCCTCTTTTTCAGTTAATGACATCACCCTCCTTTTTAATCACCTATATTCACAGCCTGAGTCATCCTTGGCCCTTCGTTCTCCCTCCCCTCCTACATCCAGTCAGTTACTGAGTCTTGTTCATTGCCTCCCCCCACCCCCACCCCTCCCCCAATCTCAGGCATCCCCTCTCATTCACTCACGTGACCACCGCCCTCGGTCAGACCCCTCATCCCTTCTCACCTAAATTGGGCTCGGCTTCTATTCTCTCCCCTCAATCATCCAATCAATCAGAGGAGATTGCCCCAATCCTCGGGGTACACGCTCCTCATCTTGGGCAGGACTCCATCCACCTCACTAGAAGACCTTATTTCTGTTTAAAGTGTAAACAAAATCCAGTCTAGGCAAGGTTTTGCCCCAAGGGAATGAGCCCCCGTCCTTGGAACCCTCCATTAGAATTTAGGGTGACTCAGCTTATTAAGGAGAAAACCAACCAGAGTGGACTGGGTGGAGATGGATGCCTTCGTCCAGATTGCTGGAGGCGGCTGAGTCTCATGATCGAGTCATTCTCAACAGGAGGAGCTGAAGACTTTTGGCCCACCTCCTCATTATGTTCACCCCCTCGTTAATTGTTCACCAATCAGAGTTGATTTTTATCTGTCAGGGACACCTCCTTTTTCTAAGGTATTTAAGCATTTAGGGTTGTGTCTTTGGCTACCAAGAGAGACCACTGACCATCAATTTCTTGTTTTTTTGCAAGTCTATTGAATAAATACCTAGAAACTCTGTCCCTTGGCTTTTCATTTGTCTCCACATATATGTACATAATATAGCTATATGCAAACCACGTCATGGAACAGGTACAAGGGAGTCAACTGGAGTGGACTGAGCATGGGGAAAAGTATGAGCAGCTGAGGGGACCTGGTAAGTCCTCCAGGCAGAGCTAGAGCTGAGTCTTGAGTGAAATCAGGGGTTTGAATCAATCAATAAACATATATTAAGTGCCTACTATGTGCCAGGCACTAGGTATACAAAGGTAAAACAAAGGAAAGGGAGAAAGAGAAATAATCTGTGCTCTCAAAGCATTACTTTTTTTTTTAAGGGAAGACAGCAGATATATTTTTACTTTTAGGAGCAGATCATCATTTTGTGTGTGTGTGTGTGTGTGTAATTTATAGTATTAGAGAGTTGTTTGGGGGCACTAAGAGGTTAAATGACTTGCCTAGGGTAACAGTCACAGTAGGCATACAAATATGCACCAAATGAATACAAAATATAAGAGAATTCAAAGAGACAGAAGTGAGGGAGTACATTCCAGGGATGGGGGGACAATAAATACAAAGGCACAGAGATGGGAGATGGAGAGTATGTTAAGGAAAGAAAGTCAGAGAGGGAGAGAGAGACAGACAGAGGAGAGAGAGAAAGAGAGAGAGGAGACAGACACAGACACAGAGGAGAGAGAGAGAAAGAGAGGAGACAGAGGAGACACACACACACACACACACACACACACACACAGAAGAGAGAGACAGAGACAGAGAAGAGAGAGACAGACAGAGACAGAGAAGAAAGAAGAGATGCAGAAAGAGACCTGAACTTTAAGAAAATCACTTTGGTGGTCCTGTGCAGGATGGTTTAGAGAGTTTGGAGTGGGAAGGGACTTGACTCAGGGAGATGAGTGAGGAGGTGCTTATCCATCTTCCATGTAGCTGCCAAATTAATATTCCTAAATAACATGTCTGACCTTGTTACTCCTCTGCTCAAGAAACTTCTGAGGATCCCCTGTTGCTTTTAAGGTAATTTAGAAATGTCTATTTGGCATTTAACCCTATCCCAACCTGGCTCCAACCTATATATCCAGACTAATTTCCCTTTATTCCCCTTGACACACTTTGATTCAGATAGATGCCATTCTATCTCCCATCTCTGTACCACTTGCCTAGCATGCTCTCCCTCCTCCTCCCTGCCTCTAGGAATCCTTAGTACCCTCCAAAATTCAGGTCACATACCCCCTCCTCTAAGATAAGTGTTCTCTATCTCGTGAAATTGACTTGCAATTATTTTGTACATTCCCTTTTTTATTTTTGGCTGGGCAATTGGGGTTAAGTGACTTGCCCAGGGTCACACAGCTAGTGTTAAGTGTCTGAGGCTGGATTTGAACTCAGGTCCTCCTGAATCCAGGACCAGTGCTCTATCCACTGCGCCACCTAGCTGCCCCTTACTTTGTACATTCTTATACTTTATCTGTATTTATGCTGTTTTCTTCCAAGACCTAGCATAGTAGGTGATTGAAAAATGCTTGTTGAAGTGAAAGTGGCTCTGCCATTCACCCCTGCCCGAATGACCTTGGGCCAGTCTCTGGCTCAGTTTCCCCATCCATACAACAAAAGAGTTAGATTTGGTCTCCAGAGTCTCTTCCAGATCTAAAGTGAATAATTCTATGATCCAAATCCTCCCAATCTCCCAATCACACAAATCACAGGATTTAGACATAGAATAGGCTTTAGAGATCATCTAATGACATGTCCCAGATGCTTTCAATCAGAGGGTTTTGCTTCACTTTTATCCTGTATAGATTTTGTACATGGTTGTTGTCAGATGGTCTTCTCCATCAGTCTGTGAACTCCATTTTCTTTTGTTTTTTGTTTTCCCTTTGTATCCCCAGAGCTTCTCAGCACAATACCTGGGTTCTGGGAGATGCTTAATAAATGCATTTGGGCTGGTTAATGTAAAGATAAGCTTGTTAAACTATGATGTTGAATGAGATAACTGAAGAATCTGAGTGCTAGAGATTTTGTAGGTTCATAAAGCTGAGCCCTCATCAACTGATGTGTCATGTCCAGCCAATCAGTATCAAAGTCATAGGTAGTGGTCAGGCCATTGGCAGAATCAGGAGTAACTATCTGTTCATTGCATAAGGTAGAGTGGTGTGGTTGGAAACAAGATGGGAGATAAATAAAATGATGGCAAAAGGGCCAGAGAGAGGTTGAAACGTGAGCCTCAGAGAGAGGCACTTGTCTCACCACTATATCAGGAAGAAGAGTTTGTGAATTTCAACTGGATTGAATTACTTAATTGAATCGAAGAGATCCATCCTTCCTTCCTTCCTTCCTTCCTTCCTTCCTTCCTTCCTTCCTTCCTTCCTTCCTTCCTTCCTTCCTTCCTTCCTCCCTCTTGCTTTCAAGTGTTGACTCCAGGCAACACTGATCTTTTCCTTTCCTGTTTCTCCCTTTCCGTAGAACTTGTTTCTCTCTCTCTCTCTCTCTCTCTCTCTCTCTCTCTCTCTCTCTCTCTCTCTCTCTCTCTCTCTCACACACACACACACACACACACACACACACACACCCCCATACACACACACACCCCCATATAATGTTCAGTTTGGCTTTTTTTTACTTCAGGAGACCAGTCCAAAAATACTTGATCACATTGTTGTCTTGTATTATTTAAAATTTTTTTAAAATTATAAACTTTAACAATAATAAAAACCACAAACATTATTTTGATATTCAAAGAATAAAAAAAGGCTTTTAATATGTGAAACCATGGACTTCTGTAATATAGTTTATTTTATTTTTTTTTTAAGTGAGGCAATTGGGGTTAAGTGACTTGCCCAGGGTCACACAGCTAGTAAGTGTTAAGTGTCTGAGGCTGGATTTGAACTCAGGTACTCCTGACTCCAGGGCTGGTGCTCTATCCACTGCGCCACCTAGCTGTCCCCATATAGTTTATTTTTTAAAGTATATATTACATTTAACAAGGAGGTAATAAAATTTCCCTGTTTGCCTTCCCATTTGAACTTAAAAATATTTTAATGTTTTTTATGGATATCTTTTGTTTTTGTGTCACTTAGATTTTCTCTATATCCCTCCCCCCCACCCCAGCCATACCTTATAACAAATAATTTTTTTTTAAATAAAGAGGAAGAGGGAACAGCTAGGTGGCACAGTGGATAAAGCACCAGCCCTGGATTCAGGAGGACCTGAGTTCAAATCCATTCTCAGACACTTGACACTTACCAGCTCTGTGACCCTGGGCAATTCACTTAATCCTCATTGCCCCACAACAAACAAATAAAAAATCAAACTAACTAAATAAAAAATAAGTAAGTAAATAAATAAATAATAAATAGAAAAAATTTCCCCCTGAAAAACAGATCAGTATATTGGGGGAAAAAAAACACAATATTATATGCAATGTTCCACCCCCATGAATTTCATTCCCCCACTTCTGCCAATGAGTGGAAGAAATTTTCTTCTCATATATCTTCATATTGTATTGCTTTCTAAGCGTTTCACATAAACACGTTATATTCCAAATAATTTCCAAGTTCACTAAAGCTCATGTCTTCCATTTTAAAATATGTCATGGATACCATACTCAGGTTATCCATGGGCTATCTCTTGCTATTGCTGTGTGACCATCTTCCCTCCTTTTTTGACCAAATGTGTCTTTGATGATGACTTTAAACAAAATGGTGGTGGTACAGTAGATAGAACACTGTACTAGGAGTCAGGTAAACCTTAGCTTCAGACACATCCTAGCTGTGTGGCACTGGGTAAGTCATCTTACCTTTCTCAGTCTCACTTTCTTCATCTGTAAATTAGAGATAATTCTAGCACCTACTTCACAGAGTTGTTGTGAGGATCAAATGAGTTAACATGTAAAGCACCTTGCAAACCTTAAAAGGGCCATATACATGTTTATTATTATTATTTTAACATCACATGAGTGTGATACAAGCCATCGTTTGGTAACATGCTGTTGCCTACTTCTGTCCAACAAAGGGTCACCTGCAACTCCCATTCTTCTGAGATCATGGCATTCCATGACCCATGGCCATATATGGATCACTGGGGTTAAAAAGATGGAGTTATTGGGTGTAATTCGAGGACATTTGCGTTGGGCACAGAGCTTTGAAGTTTTCTTCATATAGCATTCTTCACTCTGAATTGTTCAGAGAGCTCGATGCCCTACTGTTCCTTTTGTCTGAAAACTGTCCTGCAAGTGTTGAAAATCACAGCTCAGCTTGGGTGCTGCTGGGTATCCACCTTATGAACCCATCACGCTACCAACGGCCATCGAAGGCTTATTTGCAAGAAAAATAGAACTGAGGGACTTCTTTTGTTCTTTGGCTTCACACCAAGTCCCATGTTGAAATGATTATCTGAAATAACCAGCTCTTGCCTACTCTTTCACAATCTTTCAAAAGCAAATCACATGACAGTGAAAACCATGGGCAGATGAAGGGACCTGTTTATGGAAAAGCCCGGAATAAGGATTTCTCATAGGATTTCTCCCAAACACAGAAGCCCCAAAGCCATTCCCTCAATACCTTTCTCTTCCAGCCCACCTTCTTCTTCACTCTCAAACCATAAGTGAAAGGTGTTTCCAGAGGTTTGTTGTAGTGTTCACAATTAATTATTTTTTTTTTTTAAATTCTGAACTTAAACACCAAATGGGCATTTCCATAGACAAAACTGAACAGAAAATCAGAATTGAACCTACAGCCAATAGTCTTCACTGGTTATAGTTTACGTTTCCCTCTAAGTATACGATAACTGCAACATATTAATTTCAAAACTGTCCAGCTTGTCTGTGTTTCTTACTGGCTTTCCTGTTCTCTTCTAGAACTTTAAAAAATGTTTCAGTAATTTTTTTAAAAACTTTTTTGGGAGGAGTAACCCTTAGTATTGCTAGCCTTCCTCACTGCTCAGCCTCATTGAGATAAAGAAAAATAAAACCCTGGTCACCAGGTACTAATAATCAAGCAAATCTGATGCTCACACAGGCTATGTCTGAACATATCCACTTCTCAATCTACACACCATGAGTTCATGGTCAGGAATCAGGAACTGGCATTGGTTCTCCGGAATCATGGCTGGTCAACGCACTCATCACAGTTCTTAAGTCTTAAAGGTGTGGTTGTTGGGGGCAGTTAGGTGGCATAGTGGATAAAGCACCAGCCCTGGATTCAGGAGGACCTGAGTTCAAATGCAGCTTCAGACACTTGACACTTACTAGCTGTGTGACCATTTAACCTATGTTGCCCCGGTCCCACCAAATGTGGTTGTTATTTAATAAATTGTTCTTTGGGTTCTCCTTGCTTTGCATCAGTTCATATGTCCCATATCTGACTGAAAGGGTCCCTCCTGTTTGTCATTTCTTATGGAGCAGTAATAATCCCTTACATTCCTATTCCATAATCTGTTAGGCCCTTTCATCACTGATGAGCATCCCTTTGGTTCATCTAGCTTTGTCCCTACAAAACAATGCTATAAGTATTTTTGTACATATGAAAACTTTTCTTTTGTCTTAGATCTCTTTGGCTCTGGCACACCCCTGATTGTTAAATTTTTAGTGTGAGCCTTTTTACCTCCATAATCAGAGAATACTACAAATCTCAAGGCTTCCTTGATTTAATGTTTTGTTGATTTCTAGAATTAAGAACATCTATTAAAAAAAAACACTTGAAAGTATAGGTATAAATATATTTTTTCCTTAAATGGATAAAAAAACATTTTTCTAAAACCATCAGCCTTGCATTATTTGTAATGGGGATAAGCTAGAAGCCTTCCTAGTAAGATAAGGTATGAAATAAGGATGCCCACCATTACCAATAAGAACATGTTACTAGTAATTAAACTTAAAAGTATATATAGGGGGCAGCTAGGTGGCGCAGTGGATAAAGCACCAGCCCTGGATTCAGGAGGACCTGAGTTCAAATCCGAGCTCAGACACTTGACACTTACTAGCTGTATGTTGCATTTATTTAACTACAGGATAAGACAATTGAAAAATACCACCAAACACCCAAAAGAATGGGGAAATTTTTAAAAAGTATATATAATTTTTCTCCTTATTTTGGAGAGCCAGTTGTTAAACATTTAACCATTATACCCATGGATATAGGCCTAATAGAGGAACCAATCACTCAATTCATTGACTTTTTTGAGTATAGTTCCAAATTGCTTTCCAGAGTGGCTAGGCCAATTCACAGCTCCAACAATAGGATACCCATGTGTCTGCTTTGGGGGCAGCCAGGTGGCTCAGTGGATAGATCTTTTTTTTTTTTTTTTCAACTTAAATTACTTTTATTTAAACATGATCTGAGGCAGTACTGTTCACCCAGGAAGCTGGGTAGTGGATAGATCTTTTGATCAGGTCATCTAACCTCTGTATACCTCAGTTTTCTCATTTTATAAAATGGGGATAATAATAGTACCTGCCTCCCCGGGTTGTTGTGAGGATCAAGTGAGATGATATTTGTAAAAGCGCTTACTTAGCACAGTGCCCCACACAAATCAAGTGTTATAACAAAAGGGTTTTTTGGTTTTTGGGTTTTTTTTGCAGGGCAGTGAGGGTTAAGTGACTTGCCCAGGGTCACACAGCTAGTAAGTGTCAAGTGTCTGAGGCTGGATTTGAACTCAGGCACTCCTGAATTCAAGGCCGGTGCTTTATCCACTGTGCTACCTAGCTGCCCCATAACAAAAGTTTTTGATGATGATGCAGCCTCTCTAAGCAACTGTCATTTTTGCACATCTGATGAGTGAGGTAGAACCTCAGATTTGTTGTAATCTTCATTTCTCCAATTATTAGGAATTTGGAGCGTTCATTCATCAAGTTGCCGATAACTTAGATTTTTTCCGTTTTGGAAACTGTCTGTTTGGACTGTTTGATCATTTCTCTTCTGGGGAATGACTCATGTTCTTATGCATGGGAATGAGTCCCCTACGTATATCATGGATTTCAGACCTTTCTCAGAGAAACTCACTGCAAAGATTCACGTTTTGGATCATATTTTCTTCTCTTTCCTGCATGTTCCAAGATGGGGCCTGCCTGCTGATGTTCCTTTGCTTTAACAAACTGTAACTTGCTACAGGAAGAACTTGAAAGAATTTCATCCCTTTAACAAGTGTTTGGATGAAGCAAGATTCACTTGACTAAAATTTGCTTTAAAAAAAAAAAGTTTAGTTTAAGTTACAGAGTGGACAGAGAGAACAGAAGATGGGAAGATATTTTGGTTTCACTGAAAATGGAGCTTTCTGGATCATCTGACTGAAGATTTTTCTTTCCAAACATCTGAAACAGCAAACAGATAATAAAATAAAGAGGGATCAGTGAGATAGTGGTTTAAAGGAAACAGCCACTCCCATGTTCCTGGGGGTGAGGAGACAGAAGCTTTGTATGTGTCACTAAAAGCACATCTATAACATTTCTCAAAGAAACCTGAAGGCATTGTGGAAGGATGCTGGAAGGGGCCTTAGAAAAATGATCCACTGCGGGGGGGGGGGGGGGGGGGGGGGGGGACGGGCAGCTAGGTGGCACAGTGGATAAAGCACTGGTCCTGGATTCAGGAGGACCAGATTTCAAATTCAGCCTCAGACACTCAACACTTACTAGCTGTGTGACCCTGGGCAAGTCACTTAACCCTCATTGCCCCACCAAAAAAAAAAAAAATCTATTCTAACCTTCTTGATTTACACATGTAGGAAACGGAGTCCCTGGTGGTGAACTGACTTGTCCAAGGTCACAGTGGTAGTAAGAAACATCTGGGATTCAAACCAAGTCCTTCTCCCACAATAAGACCCAAAATGTGATTAAATATTGTGGGTGATGAAGCAAAGTAGGAAAAGAGAGGGGAGGGGGCTCCTTTTGCCAATCTTAGGTTAATGGGGAAATGTTTTAGATATGTGGGTTGTTTTTTTTAAAGATTTTATTTTGAAAAGATACTAAACACTGGCCTAGGATGTTCTTTTGGGTAAATTAATTAACAATTCCCACCCATATCAATGTTCCAGTTGCTAGGGAAACTGGGGAAAACTGCTACGAAACAAATCGTAATGGTTCAAATAGATGGTTTCTGTGACGGAGTCCTTAACCAGGGGGTGAGATGGCTCTCTCCTTCCTCCTCCCACTAAGGAAAAAATATCCATTACAGCAAAAGCTGCCTGGCCAGGGAGCTGGATTCTGTTGTTGCTTAAATTTTTCAGTAAATAACTAGCAGGCAGTGCCTTTGCAGGCTTTGGGCGGCATACTGGCTCCGTAAATTGACCAGATTTATGGTCTTGGGCCCAGGAAGGGGAGTTTGGCCACAGACTTAAAAAATTTCGCCAAGATTTCAATGCTTGGAGAAACACTACCCCAACACAGACTGAGGAGAATTAAGAAATACACATCTTTTAACATGCAAAAAAGGGTAAAAGCAAAGAAATGCTGCTCTGAAAAAAGCAAGTAAGTGGCCAGGATGAAAGCGGATCCCTGGTTGGGCAGCTCTTCTCTCCCCTTCCCATACACCCTCCAGTCACCTTCCTTCATATCACCTGAAACTGGGGAGCATCAATCTGACAACACCCTGGGGGGGGCATCAGCAAGGCAGTTTTACTAGCAGCTGCAGCCATTCCACAGAGCATGTGGTCATCCGACCTCTTCTAATCTATTTAAGTGATAAATGACAATGCTGTAAACTTGGAGCTCACAGGGCCTCTGCAGCTACAGCCTTAGCATTCTTTGGCTTATATGATGGCTGTACAAGGCACTCTAGGAGAGGCTGAAGGGTCCAGAACCTTCAAGACGAAAGACCCAGAAGCATCTGGGGAGTGCAGGGGGTGGGGAACAAACACATCCTATAAACTGTGGGTCTGGTGTAGGGAGAATCATTCTCAAAAGTACAGCAGGGGAAAGCCAGATGTGGTGGTCCACACCTGTGGCCTGTTCTCTGTCCTGCTGGAGGGGATGAGGATGACTATGGATCAACTGAGTTCTGGAGTTCTGAGCCACTGGTGTGGCTAAAGCCTGTTGAGTAAAGTCTGTACTAAGCCGGCTCCCCAATAGGGTGAGCCTCCAGGGGCCGAGGGCCACCAGATCCCCAAGAAGGGGCAAACAGGCCCTGGTTGGAAAAAGAGAGCACTTTAAAGCTTCCGTGTGGGTCAGTTCAAGCCCGTGAGTGGCTGCTGCACTTCCAGTCTGGGTGTTTTAATAGGGAGACAGTATCTCTTCCCCCTTCCAAATAGTAATCTTGGTTCTCCCATACCCACACTACTGCAGAACCGAACCAAAGTCGAGGCAGTGAGCTCTCCTGTGACAAATTGTTTTGGAAAGTAGCTATTTCTTCATAAAAACATGTTATGTTAATGTATAATGGGTTTATTGTTATTTTAAAATGAATTGATAAATATCTCCAGTAGGGATTGGGAAAATCAATAATTAACACCATGAGAAATATGTTTCAGTGAAAGGGAAACCAGTATAGAGTGTTTGGGGATTTCTTTAGAGGGATAACTGAATCTGTCGTGGTCAGTGATTGGATGGAAAAATCTCAGTGGAAAAAAAGAAAGATAATCAACAGCTTTACTTAAAGCTGGTTGAGGATCTAGAACTAGATAAGACCTCAAGGATCATTTAGTCCAGTGGTTCTCAAAGTATGGTCCTTGGGGCTCCTGGAGAGTCCCCAAGCACCCCTTCAGGGTATCTGTGAGGTCAAAATTATTTTCATAATTTATTGCCTATTAAAATATGACTCCCTTTTTCAACTACATATTTATGTGAGGCTGGGTTTTCATTATATACTTCAACCAAAACTAGCATATCACAACAGATTGAATGCAGAAGCTTATATGAGAATCCAGCTGTCTTCTATTAAGCCAGATATTAAAGAGATTTGCAAAATTTTAAAAAAGATGTCACTCTTCTTGCTAATAGGTGGCCCTTGAGTCTTAATTTTAAATAAAGTTAAATTAAGGACAAAAAAAATAAAGTTTTATGTCTAAGTAAATTAGCTTATAGAATTCATGATCTTTATTATAAGGTACAGATTATCTACAAATAGATTCCCAAAAGGTTTTTGATAAATTTGTGGAAGATAAACAGATCGATTTAGGTGATTTCTGGCTTGATAATGAAAGGCATATTTCCATTTACCTGAAATTTTTCTAGGTTCTACCACCAGAGAATATCAATTAATCAACAAGTATTTTTTTTTTTTTTTGGTGAGGCAATCTGGGTTAAGTGACTTGCCCAGGGTCACACAGCTAGTAAGTGTTAAGTGTCTGAGGCCGGATTTGAACTCAGGTCCTCCTGAATCCAGGGCCAGTGCTCTATCCACTGTGCCACCTAGCTGCCCCAATCAACAAGCATTTATTAAATAACTCATACATGCCACAGTCTATGCTAGGTACTGTGGATAAAAGTACAAAGAATGAAACAGTCTCTTACACAGGAGATTGCATTCTTTTTTTTTCTTTCTGGGTAATTAATGATTTTATTAATCATGCTAGTACATAATTAATAAAAGGAGTCAGTGGTACTCTTGAATGTTAAAGACCCCTCATGGAACCCACTCAGTGTTTATATGCCCTTGGAAGAATGGGTGCCCCTGAGGGTGGCGATCAACTCTCAAATTTTTTTTTAATTTAATTTTTTTCCAATTGCACATATAGTTTTCAACATTCATTTTTTGTAAGATTTTGAGTTCCAAATAGGAGTTTACATTCTAATAAGGGAGACAAGAATGTATCCAGCATAAATATAAAATGGATAAATATGAATATATGCAGCAATTAAATATGATACTTTGGGAGGGATCAGGAAGGGTTTCCTGCATAAGATGGTGTTTGAGCTGCATCTTAATGGAAGAGAGGGAGAGAGAGATGGAGAGAGATGAGAGACAGACTGAGGAGGCAGCGAGAAGAGAGTAAATTCCAGGCATTTGTAAAAGCAAGGGAATGGGAGATAGAGGAAGAGGGAAAGGCCAATTTGGCTGGAGCATCAATTATCATAAGGGGAGTAATATATCTGATGAGGCTGGAGAGATGGGTTGGGGTCATGTTGTGAAGGGCTTTAAAAGTAAAACAGGATTATTGGAGATGGGCATGATTTGTTTGATTAATGAAACTATAGCTTCTTCTTCCTCTTCTTTTTTTTTTTTGTGAAGCAATTGGGATTAAGTGACTTGCCCAGGGTCACACAGCTAGTAAGTGTTAAGTGTCTGAGGCCGAATTTGAACTCAGGTCCTCCTGACTCCAGGGCCGGTGCTCTACCCACTGTGCCACCTAGCTGTCCCTATAGCTTCTTTTTAAAATCTGTAGTAATGGAGTCGGGTTTCACAAGGTACGTTTACAAAATAAACAGATGATCCACAAAAGTAAAACAGAGGAGTTTACATTTTATGCCAGAGCAGGAGTTATTAATGCAGGATCCATGGATGGATTTCAGGGGGTTCTGTGATTTTAGACGGGGAAAAAAATTACACCTTTATTTGAACATACTTGGGTTTCCTTTGTAATTCTTTGTGTTTTATGTATTTAAATCCATTATTTCAAGAAGGAGTCTGTGGACTTCAGCAGACTGCCAAAGGGATCCATGATGCACAAAAGTTAAGAACCCTTGTCCCAAAGAAAAGAGAGAGCCATTGGAGCTGATTGTGTAGGGGAGTCACACGGTCAGATTTTTGCTTAAGGAGAATTACTTTGGCAGGAGTGTGTAGAATAAATTGGAGTGATGAGAAACTTGTGGTAGGGAGACCAATTAGAAGGTTATTGCGATAATTGAGGTGAGTGGCTTTGGAAAGGAGTAGAATGGGAGAGATGTGATTATAGAAACAGCAAGATTTGGCAACTGATTGGATATATCAGGGTGATGGAGAGTGAGAAATCTGGGATAATACTGAGATGAGTAATCTGAGGCCCTTTAAGGATGGCTGATGCCTTCAATAGAAATAAGGAAGTTTGGAAGAAAGAAGACTTGGGGCAAAGATGAGTTCAGTATCAGATACATAAGCTTCAAGAAGTCTTAAGGAGAGTACAGTAACAGAAAAAAGAACTGTGTGTGTCCTCCTCCCCTCAAAATCCTCCAAGCAGATCTAGAAGTCACACCAGACTGAATCCTGATGGAGAAATCCCCCCAAAGTAACAGTAAGTTATCAGCCTAGTCCAGGTCAGCATAAGGAGAAAGAAAGATCTTTGGACACTGGGGAATGAGTTTGACTAGAAGTGCCCCAAGAAGAGCACTTCAGCACACAGGGAGAGGTGTGTACTAGGGCAAGAGGAAGTCTCAGACCCATACAGGGCAACTTCAGGCTGGGTGCAGGAGTAGCTGCCAACTGGCAGCTTTGCCCCTCACTACCCAGTTATGGGGCGCAGATCCAGGGCCTCCAGGGGCCCTGAGGAGGACACTGCACCCAGGGGTGATATTCTGTGGACAGCAACTCAGAAGCAGGCAGAAGAGGTGTCCAGTTGCTAGCCCTGTCTGAGGTCTGCAGAGAAAGAACTGGGGCAGGAATCACAGACCAGAGGGAAGCCCACAATTAGGCTACTCTGAACCAACAGAGCTTTTGAGCTGGCTGACAGGAGTGGGGTCCAGTGGCAGTCTCCAGATGATCAGACCCAAAACCAGGACAGTAACTTGCAGAGGCCAGACTAGGGGGGCAACAACTACACTTTGTCCTGAATTAGACCACTTTGGGAACACTGAAAACTTATAGGTCCCTAGCCTGAGCTGTCCCTATGATTATGGAAGAATATATAACATTCTGTACCTCAACAAAGCAGCAAAAGGACTAGCCTAGACCTTTCTCAGAAGTGTACAGAGTCTAGCCCTAATATCAAGTTTGAAGTCAGAAAGAAGGCTGGAAAAATAAGCAAACAACAACAACAAAAAATAATCCCACCATAAAGGGCTATTTTTGTTACATGACACTTAAGACACAAATCCAGAAGAAGAAAATGACTACAAAACATCTACAAGCAAAGCCTTAGATAAAAATACAGCTTGGGCACAAATTCAACTAGATTTTCTGGAAAAAATGAAGCAAGAATTAAAGAAAAGAATTAAAAATGTTTTTGTAAATGAAACAAGGGCACTTGAGGAAAAATTGGAAAAGAAATCAGAGTTATGGAGCAAAGGTTGGAAAAGGAATTAACACTACAGGTACAAACCCTTGCTCAAGCAACAAACTCCCTGAAAATTAGAATGCATAAAATAAACAGAAGCCAGTGACTCCATGAGGTAACAAGAAATATTAAAACAAAGTTAAAAGATGGAAAACATAGAAGAAAAGATAAGGCATCTCAAAGGAAAAACAATTGACTTGGAAAACACATCAAGAAGAAAATTAAGAATTATTGGACTAGGGGGGCAGCTAGGTGGCGCAGTGGATAAAGCACTGGGCCTGGACTCGGGAGTACCTGAGTTCAAATCCGGCCTCAGACACTTGACACTTACTAGCTGTGTGACCCTGAGCAAGTCACTTAACCCCCATTGCCCTGCAAAAAAAACAAAAACAAAAACAAAACAAAAAAAAAGAATTATTGGACTACCTTAATGCCATGACCAAAAAGAGGGCCTACACATCATATTTCAAGAAATTCTAAAAGAAAACTGTCCAGATCTCATAGAACTAGAGAGCAAAAAGGAAATAGAAAGAATCCACTGGTTACCTCCTCAAAGAAACCTCTAAATGAAAACTCTTAGTAATATCATAGTGAAAATCCAGAGCTTCTTGGTCAAAGAAAAAAAATACTTGCAAGCAGCCAGAAAGAACCAACTCTACCATCATCATCAGGTACTGAGGTGCCACAGTCAGAATCAGACATGGCTTAGCAGCCTCCACTCTGAAAGAGTGAAGAACTTGGAATGCAGTATTCCAGGAGGCAAAGAATATGGGCTTACAGTCAAGAATAACTTACTCAGTAAACCCATTATAATACTACAGGGAGGAAAATGGATTTTTAATGAAATAGAAAATGTCCAAGTATTCCCGATGAAAACACTAGAGTGACATAGAAATGTTAAAGTCCAAACACAGGAGTTAAAATATAAAAAGGTGAACATGAATGAGCAGTCATAAGGAACTAAATAAGGCATGTGAAATGATACCTGTGTCCCCCATCATCAAGGGTCAGAAAGGGAGTTTACTTGGACAAGTGGTTCGATTATATCTTTGATCTTAAGAGAATAAAAAGAAAGAGGAATATACTACCAGGCTGGGAGGAAATGAAGGTTAGGGAAAATTTTCTCACATAATCAGGGCACACAAGTTGACATCTCTACAAACAAGGAGGGAATAGGGAGGGAGGGAGTGACTGACATTTTTACCTCACTCTAATCTGAACTGGACAGAGGAGGAATAATATACGCAAGTACACAGTATGGTACAGAAATACATTTCACTTAGGGAAATAAGAGGAAAAGGAGAGGGTAAAGGGGGGAATTAGAGTAGATTAAAGGAGGGATTGGTCCTAAGCAAAACAAATTCTAACAAAAATATTAATGTTTTTGTGAGGTGGCAAATAATGGAAATCTGAGGGGGTGCCCATAAACTGGGGAATGGCTGAACAAGTTATGACATATAAATGTGATGGAAAACTATTGTGCTGTAAGAAATGATGGGGATCACCAGGATAATACACTATGACCAGGTGGGATTTATACCAGGAATGCAGGGCTGGTTCGACATTAGGAAAACTATTAACATAATCAACCACATCAATAAGAAAACCAACCCAAATCATATGATTATCTCAATAGATGCAGAGAAAGCTTTTGACAAAACACTGCACCCATTCCTAATAAAAACACTAGAGAGTTTAGGAATAGGTGGAGCTTTCCTTAAAATAATAAACAGTATCTACCTAAAACCATCAGCAAATATTATATGCAATGGAGATAAATTAGAGGCCTTCCCAATAAGATCAGGGGTGAAACAGGGATGCCCATTATCATCCCTATTATTGAATATTGTCCTAGAAATGTTAGCTTTAGCAATCAGAGAAGAGAAAGGAATTAAAGGAATTAGAATAGGCAAGGAGGAAACAAAACTATCATTCTTTGCAGATGATATGATGGTGTACTTAAAGAATCCTAGAGAATCAACTCAAAAATTACTTGAAACAATTAACAACTTTAGCAAAGTAGCAGGATATAAAATAAATCCACATAAATCATCAGCATTTCTATACATGACCAACAAAGTCCAGCAGCAAGAGATAGAAAGAGAAATTCCATTTAAAGTAACGGTAGATAATATAAAATACTTGGGAGTCTACTTGCGAAGACAAACCCAGGAACTCAATGAACACAACTACCAAACACTCTTCACACAAATCAAATCAGATCTACATAATTGGAAAGATATCAATTGCTCATGGATAGGTAGAGCCAATATAGTAAAAATGACAATACTGCTTAAATTAATTTACTTATTCAGTGCCATACCAATCAGACTAAAAATTATTTTATAGAGCTAGACAAAATAATAACAAAATTCATCTGGAAAAACAAAAAATCAAGAATAACCAGGGAAATAATGAAAAAAAATTCACAGGAAGGTGGGTTAGCAGTACCAAACCTGGAGCTTTACTATAATGCGGCAGTCATCAAAACTATCTGGTACTGGCTAAGAAATAGAGTGGAGGATCAATGGAATAGGCTAGGCACAGGAAACACAGTAGTAAATGACACTAGTAATGTAGTGTTTGATAAACCCAAAGACTCCAGCTTCTGGGATAGGAACTCAGTATTTGACAAAAACTACTGGGAAAACTGGAAGATAGTATGGCAGAAATTAGGCATAGACCAACATCTTACACCTTTTACTAAAATAAGGTCAAAATGGATACATGATTTAGACATAAGAGGTGATACCATAGGTAAATTAGGAGAGAAAGGAATAGTATACCTATCAGATCTTTGGAAAGGAAAACCGTTTATGACCAAACAAGAGATAAAGTATATTATAAAATGCAAAATGGATGATTGTGATTACATTAAATTAAAAAAAATTTTGTACAAACAGAAGCAATTCATCCAAAATTGGAAGGGAGGCAGAAAGCTGGGAAACAATTTTTATAACCAGTACTCCTGATAAATGCCTCATTTCTAAAATATATAGGGAACTAAATCAAATTTATAAGAATCCAAGTCATTTCCCAATTGAGAAATGGTCAAAGGATATGAACAGGCAGTTTTCTGATGAAGAAACCAAAGCTATCTATTCCCATATGAAAAAATGCTCTAAATCTCTAATGATTAGAGAGATGCAAATTAAAACAACTCTGAGGTACCACCTGACACCTATCAGATTGGCTAAAATTACAAAAAAGGAAAATAATAAATGTTGGAGAAGCTGTGGAAAAATTGGAAAACTAATGCATTGTTGGTGGAGCTGTGAACTGATCCAACCATTCTGGAGAACAATTTGGAATTATGCCCAAAGGGCGATAAAGCTGTGCATACCCTTTGACCCAGCAATACCACTTTTGGGTCTTTTGCCCAAAGAAATCATGGAAAGGGGAAAGGGACCCACATGCACAAAAATATTTATAGCTGCTCTTTATGTGGTGGCAAGGAATTGGAAGTTGAGGGAATGCCCATCAATTGGGAAATGGCTGGACAAGTTGTGGTATATGAATACAATGGAATACTATTGTGCTGTAAGAAACGATGAGCAGGAGGAATTCAGAGAAACCTGGAGGCTGATGATGAGTGAGATGAGCAGAAACAGAAGAACATTGTACACAGTATCATCAACACTGAGTGTTGACCTACTGTAATGGACTATATTCTTCTCACCAATGCAATAGTACAAAAGAGTTCCAGGGAACTCATGATGGAAGAGGATCTCCAAATCCAGGAAAAAAAAAAAAAAGAACTGTGGAGTAGATGCTGAATGAACCATACTATTTCTTTTGTTTTTGGTGATGATGTTTTTCTGTTTTGAGGTTTTTCGTCATTGCTCTGATTTTTCTCCTATAACATGACTAATGCAGAAATATGTTTAATGTTTATATATATATATGTGTATATATATATATATATATATATATATATATATATATATAAATAACACCTATATCAGATTACCCGCTGTCTAGGGGAAGGGGGAGGGAGGGGAGGGAGAATAGGAAGGGGAGAAAAATCTGAAATTGGAAAGCTTGTATAAACAAAAGTTGAGAACTATCTTTACATGTAACGGGAAAAAATAAAATACTTTTTTTTTTTTTTTGCGGGGCAATGGTGGTTAAGTGACTTGCCCAGGGTCACACAGCTAGTAAGTGTCTGAGGCTGGATTTGAACTCAGGTACTCCTGAATCCAGGGCCGGTGCTTTATCCACTGCGCCACCTAGCCGCCTCCCAAAAATACTTTATTAATTAAAAAAAAATTATGGGGATGATTTCAGAGAAACCTGAGAAGAAGGACCTGTATGAACTGATACAGAGTTAACTGAATAGAACCATAAGGATAATTTATACATGACAACAATAAGGTAAGCAAAAATAAATGTCCAGTGGAATAATGATGAAACATCTTGCCCACCTCCACACAGAGAGGTGAAGGACTCAAACTGCAAAATGACACAATTTTTTGGACATAGCCAATGTGGAAATTTGTTTGGCTAGACTATGCATAATTGTAACAGGGCTTTGTTTTTAGTTTTGTTCTAAATTGGGGTGGAGGGGTTGGGTAGGAGGATGTGTAGGATTTTTTTTTTTTTGCAGGGCAATGGGGGTTAAGTGACTTGCCCAGGGTCACACAGCTAGTAAGTGTCAAGTGTCTGAGGCCAGATTTGAACTCAGGTACTCCTGAATCCAGGGCCAGTGCTTTATCCACTGTGCCATCTAGCCACCCCCAGGATTTTTTGTTGGTCAAAAATTATATAATTTAAAAAATAACATTAAATATTTTTCTTAAAAAAAAAAGACTCCAGTACATCCTGTTTGAAATGTCTAGTAGGAGATCAGTGATGTGAGATTAAAGCTCAAGGGAGAAATGGGCTGGATATATAGGTATGGGAGTAAATCTATGGGATCTGATGAGGTTACCAAAAGTACAGAGGGACAGAACTCTGGTGAATAACCAGAGTTATGGGGAGTGATGTGGATAGGCCAGCAAAGGAGACTGAGGAATGGCCAGACAGGTAGGAGATGAACAAGGAGAGAAGGGTATCACAAAAGCTGAAAGTAGAATGTCCAGGAGAAGGTAGGCAATAGTGGCAAATGCAAGAGATACGGCATGAAGGATCAAGACTGAGAGAAGAGCATCAGATTTGGCAATTAGGAGATCAATGTTAACTTTGGAGTGAGCAGTTTCAGTTGAGTGATGAGGTTGGAAGCCAAATTGCAAAGTGTGGAGTAGCCAGAGGAGGGGAAAAGGAAGTGGTGTTTTTTCAAGGCTGAGAAAGGAAAGAGAGATATAGGAGATAGCTTGGGAGGGAATGCTAGAAGCTTTTTTCCAAGGAAGGGGGAGACTTGGGCATGCCTGATATCATTAGAGAAGGAACCAGTGAAGAGGTTGAAGTTTCAAAAGAGGAAGGCTGGTTGAGAATGCAATCTACTCGAGAAGATGGGAGGGGATATAATTGAACACATATGTAGAGGGGTTGGTCTTGGCAAGAAGAGCCATTTCTTTGTCAAGAGACTGAGAAAATAATGAGCAAAGTGAGAAAATAATGTCAAGGAATTTTAAGATGAAGAAAATGGGAAAAGAGGGTGCTTATGTTGAATGGCCTTGATTTTTCCAAGACATAAGACAATATCTTCTGTTGAGAAAGAGGAAGCGTGTACATATTTGTGGGAGGGTCAGGCAGAGAAAAGATTTGAAATACCTTCTACAGGGAGTAACACAGAGAATCTACCTTCTTTGCTGCAGTGAGGGCCCATAGATTTGTAGCATAACATGAATTTGTAATTTACCCAGTCAGCACAATTCTGAGATTTCCCCCAGTTTTGTTCAGGAGCTTGTAAGTAGGAGCAAAAGAAGAGGCAAATGGATGATGAGCCAGAAACAATGGAGTGAATTTATGTTCTTCTTTTAGTAAGAAAGTATGCTTGGGTACTGGATTACTGACTTGTTAGAACTACAAGTTCTAACTTAGGAGTTTATCTAGGAAGATCATCTATGGGATGCCAGAGGCATTATTATATCTTTATTGCAACAAATTATTTAAGTCTTTTATGATATCCTTGTGGAGAAATGTAAAAAAGTTAAAACAGGTAGGTGAGTATACCTGGTTGAATCCTTAACTAAAGAATGTCAATCAAAAGACCCAGTGCTGTCGTGCTTATCAAACATGAATAACAAAGCTAGGAGGGACAAGTCAAAAAACTAAAAATATTTTGCTTGGCTAAACAGTGAGATTAAACTAAAAACATGAAACTGAATTGAGAAAAATGTAAAATACCTTTAGAATAAAAAAAAAAAAAGAAAAGAAAACTGTCCAGGGGTAGGATATGGGGATTGGGGGAGAAAGATGTTATGCAAAAGACTCAATCAACAGTGTAATGTGGCTGTCAAAGAAGTAAATGATATCTTAGGCTACATTAATATACCTCCAGTGTCCAGAATGAGAGATGCAATATTCCTATCATACCCCATGCTCATTGAAAAGACAATGTGCCACAGTATGCCTGAATCTGGAGTAAGAGGAGCTGGCTTTCAATATCCCTTATTGGCTATGTGACTACTGGCAGATCACAACCTCACAGGGCTTTAAAATGAGCAGTTTGATGTAGATGGCTAAAGCTAAAATCCTATTAATATAAAGGCTAATACCATGCTCAGCTCTTTGAAAGACATTTTGAGGGATACTGACAGAAGGTAAAGGGCAGATGGTGACTGACCTGGACACCATATATGAGTATATACGTGGTGGTCAGTTACGAAGAGAATAGTTAGTAAGGGCATGATTTCTGTCTTCAAATAATTAAAGGCAATACTGGCATGAAGTAAGGATAAGATTAGGTTTCTCCTGTGTGGGTCAGAAAAGAACTAGGACCAATGGTTAGAAGTTACAGGGATAGGGGGCAGCTAGGTGGCGCAGTGGATAAAGCACTGGCCCTGGATTCTGGAGGACCTGAGTTCAAATCTGGCCAAAGACACTTGACACTTACTAGCTGTGTGACCCTGGGCAAGTCACTTAACCCTCATTGCCCTGCCCCGCCCCCCCCCCCCCCAAATTAGAAGTTACAGGGACGCAGATTCTGCTTTTCAACATAAGAACTATCTAAAAATGAAACAGGTTGTCTGGTTGGGTATTGAGTTCTGTACTGCTTGGTATACATTTAAGTATCCATTGAATTACATTAAATCTATTTAAGCCTGTTTAATTATATTCCTATGCATACATTTAAGTAGATGCCAGGTAGAAAAACTTTCTGTAGCGGGTAGAAGTTTGGACTAAGTAATGACTAAGGTTCCTTCCAAAGCCGAGCCTCTATGATTCTATTTAGGCTAATCACTCAGTGGGAAAGGAAACAAGTATTTATTGTGTCTATTATGCACCAAGGTTACAAATATCATCTCATTTGATCTTCACAACCATCTTGGGAGGTAGAGCCTATTATCATCGCATTTTATAGTTGAGGAAACTGAAGCAGAAATGTGACCTTCCCAGAGTGGCACAGCATCTGAGGGCAGATTTGAATTCAGGTATTCCTGACTCTTACACCCAGTTTTTTGTTTTGTTTTTTTTTTAGTGAGGCAATTGGGGGTTAAGTGACTTGCCCAAGGTCACACAGCTAGTGTTAAGTGTCTGAGGCCAGATTTGAACTCAGGTCCTCCTGAGTCCAGGGCCGGTGCTCTATCCACTGCGCCACCTAGTGGCCCCTTAGGTCCAGTTTTTAATCCACTATTTATGTCCCTCAATTTTATAGATGAATGGCAGAAGCCCAGGAAAGCAGAAGTGGGTTTACTCATGTTGATGGCAGCACTTTACTCCAAATAGAATGAATACTTGTTCCACTACACTATATATACTACCCTATCATCAACTTTTCTAATGGTCTTTCTCCAAGTGTTGCTTCAATCAATCAACCAATCAGAATTATTAAGCATCTCCTATGTTGAGGCAGGTAGGTTGCACAGTGGTTAGAGCACCAGGCTTGGAGTCAGGAAGACTCACCTTAATGAGTTCAAATCCAATCTCAGATACTTACTAGCAGCACGACCCTGGGCAAGTCATTTCACCCAGCTTCCTCATCTGTAAAATGAGCTGGAGACAAATGGTAAACCACTTCAGTATCCTTGCCCCAAATGGGTTTATGAAGAGTCAGATACGACTGAAAAATGACTGAACAACACTGTAATGAAGTGCTAAGGACATAAGGAAAATGAAATAATCCCTTCTTGCTTACATTCTATTGGGAGGGACAAGTGTACACACACACACACACACACACACACACACACACGCACAGTAGTTACATAAAAGGTAGTTGAGCACTTGGGGAGATCAGGAAAGACGTCATGTTCAAGATGGTGCCTGAACTGCATCTTTTTGGGGGGGGGGCAGGGGGAAGGGCAATGAGGGTTAAGTGACTTGCCCAGGGTCACACAGCTAGTAAGTATCAAGTGTCTGAGGTCAAATTTGAACTCAGGTCTTCCTGAATCCAGGGCCGGTGCTTTATCTACTTCACCACCTAGCTGCCCCTGAACTGCATCTTAAACGGACAGGGGAGGTACATGCAGAGGGCTACTCCATTAATGTGGGATGGCCAGAACAAAGGCAAGTGGAGATGGGAGATGAAGTGTGAGGAACAGAGGAATGACCAGAGCGCAGTTTGTGGGAGGGGGAGTGATGTCCAAAGAAGCTGAAAACATAAGTTGGGGACAGGTTGTATATGTTTTTTTTTGTTTGTTTTTTTGGGGGGGTGAGGCAATTGGGGTTAAGTGACTTGCCCAGGGTCACACAGCTAGTGAGTGTCAAGTGTCTGGGGCCAGATTTGAACTCAGGTCCTCCTGAATCCAGGGCCCATGCTCTATCCACTGCGCCACCTAGCTGCCCCTGTGTACAAAAGCTAAATAGATGAATTTACATTTTATCCTAAAGGCAACAGGCAGCTACTGGAATTGACTGAATAGCGGAGTTACTTTGTTAGATTCATTGTACTTAAGGAAACTAAGTTGGCAACAAGGTGGAGGATGGAGTGCAGTGGTAAGAGACTAGAAGAAAGGAGACCCATTAGGAGGCTGTTGTAAGTCTAGAAAAGAGTGGATGAAAGCCTGGATTGAGGTAGTTATGTGAGTGGAGAACACAGATTAATATTCTCCTAAAGTTTCAGAAAAATCTTATTTGCTATTTGTGTGTGGGGGGGTAGTGTTTTAGGTTGTGAAATTCTACAGAAAATTCCACAAATTAGTTTTTATGAAAACATATGCCAGGAGAATGAAAATTCTGACTTGGACCACTGTTGCCTACTCATTTATCACAATGATCCTGCCACTTATATTTATTTTCACTATATTGTGTGATGAATTATTCTAGGCAGGGTCCTAAGAATGAATGTGGGACACCGAAGGTACCAATTTGTTCTAGCAAAGATAATAATTATGCAGTGGTCTAGAACGGTACATAGAACCCATGTAGTAGAAATGTCAAGGGAGAGAGAACGACAGGTTTCCATACTTGGAAGACAGGGTATTATGGATTGGGACTCAGGAGTGAGACCCAGGCTTGAATTGTCCCTATATGTCCCTGAATAAGTCACTGAAGGATCTGTAAAATGGAGCTACAACCCGTTGTACTTAGATCATGGTAAGCCATTAAGAATGAATATAGGGGGCAGCTAGATGGCACAGTGGATAGAGCACCGGCCCTGGAGTCAGGAGGACCTGAGTTCAAATCTGGCCTCAAGACACTTGACACTTACTAGCTGTGTGACCCTGGGCAAGTCACTTAACCCTCATTGCCTCAAAAAAAAAAAAGAATGAATATAAAATGTGTTATAAACATTAAGCCATCTCTAAATGTCACCTGTTGTTATTATTACATATCAGACATAGAGCCAAAGCACAGAATGCAATGACCTGGGTAGTCTGAACACAAACTTCTCATTCTGACCTGAACTGCCCCATGACATTCTCACTGTTGAGCACTGGTCATAAAAGGGGTAAGACTCTGGGTGGTAGATTTACTGTTTCTATGGTACTGAATCCAGTCCTTATTGCTGGTTTTGATGGCTCTGGGCACCAACCAGCTCCTTCAAGTCTCAATGGATTCTTTCCCTTCCCCCCTGCTTGGTCCTTTGGCTGTGCTTAGGAAACAAATGGGCAGCTGCCACTATGGGCAGTTGTGAAGCTGGGTATGGAGATCAGCTTGCAGCTGGCAGCCTCTCCCTCCACTCCCCTCCCCACGAGCTTCACTAACGTGCCAGGAGCGATGAAGAGCCTACTATGTCAAGACTCCAAACATACTTTCCTAGACAATAGACAGTGCTCTTTAATACAATTATACCACTGGTCTGGCTCGAGGCTACAAATTTTTAGTTGTAAACTGAAGCACTGATTTTAACCTGACAACTAAATGTTAATGTGCTTCATTTAAAAAGGAAAGAGAGAAAACGCAAAACAGGCAGAAAGGGAAATATACCAGCCTGTCCAAAACAAGTCCTGAGATAAAGTATGCATTATAGGAACCATCACAGTGGTGTTAATTTCACTTCACAGAAGACACATTTAACCTTTCCTAATTGTGAGAAGCAACGTAATGTGGAAGAAGTCACGATAAATATAAAGATAGTACTTTTAAGGGTTAGAAGAGTTAGGTAGAGAGGGGAGGCAGTAGACTTGGGCATCAGAAAGGTCTTGGTCAAATTCTGCCTTTGGCTGTTGAACCATGGACGAGTCACTGACATCTCTGTGAACTAGGTTGTACATTTGTAAAACTACGATAAGTATATCTGGACTACCGGTATTACAGGGTTGTTGGGAGACTCAAATGATCACGTCTGTAAAACACTTTGATTTCTATAAATGGTATATTTACCTAAGCGCCACATAAACGTGATGATCAGGCAGCAAGATTATCACCCCCATTTTACAGTTGAAGAAACTGAGGCCAAGAGCAGCTCAGTGACTTTCCTATGGTTACGTAGTTAGTAAAAGGCTAAGCGGAGCCTCCCTTAGAGAGCTTAAGTTCAACACTTTCTATGATGCTATATGCCTTTGGATTTAAATCCAGAAGGCCCAGAATCAAGTCTGATAGGCGTCCCTTCTCGCTAAGTAACACACTCCTCAGATGTCACCACCTCCTGGAACCCAGAGTCTATAAAACGTAGTGACAATGTTGACATTACTCACTTCACAAGGTTCCCCTGAGGATGAAAGATGATAATATGAAACATAACAAAGTGTTACATAAATGTCAGTGCACAGAAGAGAATCCTAGAACTTCAGAGTTGAAAGAGATTCACCACGTGCATCAGCTTTTCATTGCTGCCTGCTGAGTTTTCACCATGTTCTCCAAAGAGTCCAGGAATTTGGTAGGCCTGGTCACCCTCAGCCTTGGTTGGATAGCTCCCAAATCTGAAAGGATGCTACTTGTCAACTGGAAATTAGCAGAAAACTGTGGCAACAGAAAGAAACTGTGTGGAGGTCTACTTTGTGGCCCCCTTTCATGGAGGCGGCCTGTAAAAGAAAGCAATTATGTCACAAAAAGACCCGAGATGAATGATAACTTTCCTCCAATGTAGGAGGAACTAAAGTAGGCAATCGAGTACCAGCTCATCATAGCCAAATAATTACGAATACACATTTTCTGATGGTTAGTGAACATCAGATGTAAATATATGGCCTAAGTCATAAGGTTCAGGCCTATGTCTTACCTATGGTAATACGATAGAAAACGACTTGGCTGCTTCTTCCCCAGAAGTGCCATTTCATGACTTCAAGCTTTGCTACAGCTCAGTGTGGCATTTTTACAAATTACATTTTAGAATATTACTTTTTCAAATAGTTAAGAATAGCTCCCAAATATATAGCTACAACACAAACAGACTTTGACAGACAAATTATTGAATTAAAATCTTCTAGTAAGACTTTAAAATTACTTTGGAGGAATTTTTTTACCCAACTTGACTTCATACTGTTTTATTTATTTATTTTTTTGTTTTTTGCTGAGGCAATTGGGGTTAAGTGACTTGCCCAAGGTCACACAGCTAGTAAGTGTTAAGTGTCTGAGGCCGGATTTGAACTCAGGTCCTTCTGACTCCAGGGCCAGTGCTCTATCCACTGCACCACCTAGCTGCCCCTATACTGTTTTATTTTTTAATTTTTATCTCTCTTTTTTTCCCCTACTGTTTTATTTCAGAAAAACCAAAATGAGAAATAACTGGCCCCTTAGCACTTCACTGTGGCACTGTCAATATACTCGCAGGAAACCACATTATAGGAAACCACTGTGATTATTAGTTTTATGTCAGAAGGTTACATGTCTGCACAGTTCAGCTGTGATCCAATTCTCACAGGCCAGAATCAAATTCTTTTCTAGTTTTTAGACAGCAGAGGCCTCGCCATTTCTGAAGGCCTATTTGGCACAGAAACTAAACAGAACTTTATCAAAGTATCCTCCTCCCAAGTTCCTTAACTTTGCTCTCAATCACAAAAAGGAAATGTTAGCAGCCCTTTTCCTCTCACTAAAGAGACAAGAGACTACACATCTTTTAAATTATTTTATTTCTGTATAAGCTAAAAGGAAATTTACACACTTAAATCTCAAAAGACCTGGGGCATGCATGTTAACCTTGTTAGAGGTTCTTCTACATCTCTCTTTTTTTCCATAGGAATTTCCCCAAACATTTACAACCCGTAGTCTTTTACTGTATATACAGCCTAAACCATAGCAATCTATGATTATGTCATTTTACACTGTGCAAAATCCTCAAACAAAATAGTGGTATAATAGAACAAAAAAAAAATCAGTAACAGGTAAGTTTCATTGCAAGACATTCATATAATTTTGGTCCTTCTTCAAATCAAACTGATTAAAGCAGACACAATCTTTTTCTGATACAACCCCTCCCAATCAAGTTCTGACAATGATCCATCCCTATTAACAGAACCGCAACTAATGAAAGTACCTTATAAAAGGCCAAATAGCGATATGCCAGATTGAAAAGATTAAAAAACAGCCCCAAATCTTCGGCAACAGCCTTTTTTTTTTTTTTTTAAAGATCTGAACCAAGCCCACCAGAGAAAAAATAAAATAAAATAATGACCTTTGGAGCTCATTTGTAATAGCAAAAGTAATTCAATGTGTTAGACAAAATTAAAAGGACATTCAATGCAATCTGAAAAACACCTGAAGGGGATTTCACAGACAGTGAAGATTTGAATTTTTAATTTTCTTTTTTTTTTAATTTTAAAAGTTTTGTAAGAAGGACACCACCAGTGTATTTCACAAAGACATAAATGTATACACCCCAGCAACACAAAAAGAATAAATCTTCAAAAATGTTCACCCCCGATTATTTACATTTTTCTAATATAAATTTAGGACTTCAGTATGTAAATAAATATACATTACTATGTATATCTTTCTAATGCTGCTTACCAACAAATCAGCTGAACTTGAAATTTGTTTTTTGTTTTTATTTTTTTTTTAAATTAAAGCAAGTATGCTTTTGGTGGTGGGAAGGGAAAGGAAGGAAGAAAAAAAAAATCAATAGAAACAGTCCAATTCACATCACTTATCAGTCTGCCTTCTCATGGCAGCTTGTTGAAGGTGTTAGTGTGGCTGGGAACATCAACACCTTGGCGTGCATGAAGGTTAAGTCAGGAAGGCTAGCAATCACTTTGGCGGCCTCTTCACTCAGACGCTCTTCTCTTTTAGGCTTCCTATTTACAGAGGAAAAAGCAAAAGCAGGTTAATCATTCTGTTGTCAATGGGGAAAATCTGTTCCATGGTATGAAGCAGCAACCTACAAAGGATTTAAGTGCACATGACTCCCACCAGTCACTGATGTTTTCTGTCCATCTTCAGTTCTGACTTGTATTTGCTCAACATAAGGCAGCTTTTCAAAATTCTTCCTTTGCCAAATGTTACTGCAAGAACAATTATGTTTCTACCTAAGTGAGGAGTACACATTTTTCATTTTTGAAAACAGCTTACAACTTTGCTGAGTTATTCAAAGTCTTGACAATTCAAAAAAATGTTACTAAATGAGGACAATAAACCTGAGGTCACAGGTCTACTTTGCTTAAGAGGGCTTTCTTTATTCTCTATGAAAATGTCAAAATTAAAATAATATAGAATAAAATGTGTCTGGCCTGAATCTTTGTAAGAAACTTCAACCTTGGGCTGCTTTATTGATTTTCATCAGGGAATTCCAGAAAAAGAGAAAGTTCTCTATGTAAAAACACCCAGACTTTTTCCCTCTGGGATTCAGAGAAAGAGAGAAAGAGAGAGAAAAAGAGAGAGAGAGAGAGAGAGAGAGAGAGAGAGAGAGAGAGAGAGAGAGAGAGAGAGAGAGAGAGAGAGAGAGAGAGAGAGAGAGAGAGCGCCAGCCAGCCCATTAGCAGCAGCACTGAAGATGCTTTTTCCTGTCGAGGATGCTCAAAGAGCAGAGGGAGAGAGGTGGTCTCTAAGGTAACCAGGGATGAAACTATACAGGGCTTTTACAGGCTATGATCAGCAGGAGACCAGGAGGTAGCAGTGGAGGCATACAGACAAAGGACCAATGCTTTCCTAGTCTGCTGAGCTGAGGATGCCAGCACCACTGGAAATTCTAAATGATCTTCAAAAGTAGCTCAGTAAAAGCGTATTATTGTAATCTAATCTGTAGGGTATTTCAAGATACTAACTGTATTAAAGAATACTTGCAGACAGATCCTCATTTTTTTGCTTCCAAAGTTTTTTATTTTAAATTAATGAACAATCCTTTGGTTGAAAAAGAAAATTGGGAGGCAAGCTAATTAGCTAATGGCTAATCGATTCCTTTCTGCCAAGTCACGTCTTTTATGATTTTCTCCTTGGATTTGGGGAGGAGGGAGAGATGAGAGTAGGAAAAGTACTAATAAAACAAAACTATTACAGGCCACCTCTTTATACCAAAACTTGATCCTTCTGTATCACTTCATGTCTCCTTAATCCAAGATGAAATCAAAAGGCTGTGTGGGGTGACTAGAAAAGTCAACACCAGATTATTAGGGCCAAAAGGTGAAACAAAAGTGCAAGGCATCTATTAGAACTGCCACCAGAGACACTGGGAACGACATCAGTACATAAACCACTAAACTAAGCTTCCACTTGTAAAGAGTTGATTGTTATTTGAAATTACTTTACCCACAAATGGTGTGGGCTTCACGTGGGAACAATGAATCCAAGATTATTCTTCTCCAATTTTAATAGCAGTAGGAGTTGTCAATAATACCTGAAAAGGTCCCTCCCAAGCGGGCTGGGTCTCACTGGTCCGCTGAAAATTCTTAATATATACATTGTCTCCAGGACTTAAATCATGCAAGGAAAAATCTGAAGGACCAGCTTGTACAGCAACTCCTGCTTCATGTAGTTCATGTAGCCTAGTTTGTAGTTCCTGTATATAGGAAGCAACAGAAGTATCACCTCCCACCAGTGATGTATAGACTGGGGAAAAAGTTTTAGCTTGGATAGGAGGGTGACCAAAAAAGCATCTCATAAGGAGATATGTGGAGTTCACCTCTTGGTCTACTGCACAGATAGAATAATACCAAGGGTAGAACATCAAGCCATTTCAAATGGGTTTCAGTACATAATTTGCCAATCATGCTTTTAAGCTCTTTATTCATACGTTCAACTTGGCCTGAGCTTTGAGGGTGGTAAGGAGTATGAAATCTAGGAGTTACTCCCAAGAAAGAATAAATCTGGGTGAGAATTGAATCTGTAAAATGTGTACCTCTATTAGAATCAATGTATGCTGCTTTTGGTGTCATGTTAGCCCTAATGCACGCACCTGGTTTAACTTAACTTGGCTTCTTCACTCAATCTGGTGGCATGGTCAGAATCCACCCACCTGAGACCTAGCACAATTATTAGATATCTATGCATCACAAGATGTGGTATGGTAACCTTTCCAAAACATTTTCAGATGTCATCATGGACACATAACTAAATTTGGCCTTGATCCAGACATAAAGTGGTAAAAAGTGTTAGTAATGTCATAACTGTCTCAATTTTGTATTGCATATGGATATGAGTATCCTCCAAAGGGGGGACTCCAATATGCTGTATATATATCAAGTTTAAACTTGTTTTGTATATTTTGAAGAACTTTCATTATTTAATTTGAACATTTTTGGACAATGTTATGCTAATGATTCATGAAAATCTAGCAGTTCCAGAGACAGCCAGAATCCAGACCAGAGTCCAGTTCCCCTGATGACATCTCAACCCTCCTTTGAAGACAAGATTTTAAGGACTTTAAATGGACATTTTTGGTTTTTATTTTTTCTTCAGTTACTATATATATATATATATCATCTGTAATATGTATTTTATCTTTCCTATATTGTTATTAGTATATTATTTGTTAGCATCGGTTATGATATTCTGTTATTTTTTAAAAAATTATTTATTGTTTATTATTTATTGTTCCATCAAGGAAACACCCCGTGTTTCTTGATGAAACAAAGGGGGGAATGTAAAGAGTTGATTGTTATTTGATGTTTTTGTGCCTCATTGCACACTGGCCTGGGGCTCCGCAGGCTGCACAGTGCTCCACCCACTGGTTGTGGCCATTTTCATAGCGCTGGCACCTCACATCATCACCACTCACAGACGCCTACATGGGCCTGGCAAAATTATAATGATTGGAAGCCTAGTGAGGGCAGTCATGTGACTGTCAGAGCGGCCATCCAATTGGCTGGGGGCTGTGTGGAGTGTGTGGGGAGGAAGGAAGTTTTTCTCCCCCCCCCCCCCCCCCCGAATTCTAGCTGGAAGGCGACAGGAGCTCTGCTGTGTATTCTCAGCTGATTCCTGGGTGGTGATATTTTTCAGGTTGCATAATTTCCCTTTCCCCATTTTATTTCCTTTCCCTTGATCCTACTGATCCTGTTTGTGTGTTTTTTTAAGTTCGTTCTTGTTAAAATAAATCCTGTTTTGTTTTGAGGGAGGCTGCTGGTCTCCTTCCTTGCCCCAATATTGCGGTGAGCCGCTTAGCTAACACTCCCCAATTAAAAATTGGTCCCCACACACTGCAGTATGAAAAGAATGAGAAGTACCCATGGTATTGCAGGTTAAAAGCCCTACAACCAGTTATGCTTGAATGGATTGCTCCATCTGGAGTAAGAGAAAGGGGAAAAGGGCTGAGGGGAAGGTCTCAGGATCATCCCACACTACTGCTGGAGATCACCCTCACCCTGTTTTCTCTAAAAGCTTTCACTTTTAACAGTTACTTGGGGATGACTAGAAGTATATTTTGAGATATCAACTAAAAGCATATGGATTATAATGTACGTGTTTAATCTGTAGCCATTTTATATACTGACATGATACAAGGCTATTTAGAAACTGTGAAAGAAAAGAACACTTAAGACTTGAAAACAAAGTTGCATTGTTGACTTTTTTTCAAAGTCTTTGGCACTGGGCAGGTGGTGACCTAATTTTGGTCTATCAACTCAGGTTCTCCAGGTATGGCATTTCCAAAATCTCTAGCTAAGATCTAATCCTCAGGTTTTATTTTGTTTGTTTGGGTTTATCTTATTTTATTCTTTTTGAGGACAGAGGTCTTTTTTGCTATTTGAACCTTTAACTTTTCTTAATAACAAAAATATTGAGCATTTTATTTTAAATAAAATATTTTATTATAAAGTTTTTTATTATCAACTTTTGGGTTTTGAAATATCATTTTTTAAACTTAAAAGGTACTCTTTTTTGTTTTTGTTTTTGGTGAGGCAATTGGGGTTAAGTGACTTGCCCAGGGTCACACAGCTATTAAGTGTTAAGTGTCTGAGGCTGGATTTGAACTCAGGTCCTCCTGATTCCAGGGCCGGTGCTCTATCCACTGCTCCACCTAGCTGCCCCTAAAAGGTACTCTTGTGGAAAAACTATAAACAGAAGATCATTATGCCAGTGAAGATATAAATTAACACATATTTTGTTGCTCCCAATGTGAGGAAAACAAGGTGTTTTACATATATATAAATTCTTTATAGATCAATGCAATAAAATCTTCTCCCCTGAAGTTGCCGCGTATGCTTAATTCTCATTGTAAGTAGCTGATATTTAATAACTGACAGCTGTCAATGATAGTTATGATACTACTGTTAAAACCTGTGTGTGTATACACACATATGTATATATGTATAATCCCACAGCTAAACCTAATGCAAACAACCTTTTTTTTCCCTAAAACCAAAACCAAGAGAGTATAATAAAAATCACTTAATTTTTAGACATTTAAAATATATAACATTCTTTTCGGGGGGCAGGGCAATGGGGGTTAAGTGACTTGCCCAGGGTCACACAGCTAGTAAGTGTCAAGTGTCTGAGGCCAGATTTGAACTCAGGTACTCCTGAATCCAGGGCCGGTGCTTTACCCACTGTGCCACCTAGCTGCCCCTAGACATTTAAAATAAAAAGCAAGTTGACTCAAAGTGGAAAAGCTCTCCAAATTTAAGTCAACCTCTACAACAAATGTATCATTTAGTTTAAAAGCGTAGTTAAATGGTGGTAGCTGGAGGGAAGAATCTCAATGGTGCTGGCAAGAAGCTACAGTGAATGAACTGATACCTTAACCTTTTTAAAGTCACTGACTAAATCACCATTATTCCAGCAACACAAGTAGGGAAAGAAAGGTTTGGGGATGTTTGGGACCCCTTCCCCCAAATAAAAAAGCCAGGATGGCATTCTACATCCTTTAGGACAGTAAAATTCCTTGTATGGTAGTTGCTATTGAACAGACATAGCTCTCAAGTGAACAGAAACAGAAAACTGAAGTGAACCAACACTATACCAGGAAAAAAATTTTTTCCTGTGGAGCTTTCAAAAAAAAAAAAAAGGTCATTTAACTGATCTGAACATTAAAAAACTGTTTCTTAATGAGGACCATCAGATTATATAGTGTTCTGAGTGACATGAAAGCAGGCTATAACACTTCATTCAAAAGAAATATTTTCTTATAAGGCTTCTATGTAATAAAAACTCAATTCAGAATTTCAAGTATTTTGACCAATTCTCTATTTCAGAAATTGATCCAGTTGAAATAAAGTGCCTACTGACTGAGGATGGGCTAAATAAACCGTGGTACCTGAATGAAATGAAATGTTGCTTTACTATAAGAAATAATGACTATGAAGAATACAGAGAAGCAGAGGAAGATGTGATTGGTATAAAGTTTAAAAATATACAGATATGATTATAACTATATAAATGGAATAGCAATCAAAATTAAGTGTGAAATTATAAGGACCAATGTGGGCTCCAAAGAAGAAATGTGACAATGCATTTCCCTGTCTTCCTTGTGAAGGTGGTGGTGGTGGTGGGGGTCTACTGTACTATATGCAGAATACTGCATACAATACCAGATTTGGTTGATGTGTTCATTAGTTTTGCTAACCCTCCCTCCAGCCTTCCCCCCCATTTTATCCTTTACTATGAGGGACAACTATTTGGGAGGAGGACAGAGTGCTTTTAGGAAATTAAAGTGACATAAATAAGAGAAATGAAAAAACAACAGCAACAGAATAACAAGTGCAAAGCAGCAAATGCCTTTTTTTATTGCAGTGACCATATGTGAAGACTGCAATGACCACAGGTAGACAAAAGGACTAGACATACCTCTGCAAAGCAGGAAAAAACCCCAATGACCACAGACAGTAACATATTAAGGGATGAAAGGAGAACAATAGGAACTTTATGAAATTAAATAAAGATATGCCAAGAAAAAAATGAAAGGGTATTTCATTTGAAATCAGTAGCTGTAAGTTTAGAGAAGATAGGGCACCATCTCAAACTTCCACTGAGCTACAATGAGATACCCAAGACAGTAAGAATTTACCTTACTTGGGGGGCCGCTAGGGGGCACAGTGGATGTAGAGCACTGGCCTTGGAGTCAGGAGGACCTAAATTCAAATCTTACCTCAAGCACTAACTCTGTGACCTTGGGCAAATCACTTCATCCCAATTGCCTTAAAAAACCAGGGCCATCTCCAATTGTCCTGATATATATATATATATATATATATATATATATATATATATATATATATATATATATATATATGCACAGTCCTCCCTCACTTAAAATCCAATTCAGTGCAAGCAAGTCATGATATCACCCTGATGTTATGGTCCTCTTCGAGAATGAAGGACAAACAGCAAAAACCAAAATGTTAGTTAAAAAAAAAAAATTCAATCAGGCAATCTCACATTTTAAATGTGCCTGTCAATAGTCCTGGATCTGTAATTGTATTTCAAATACATACAGACAATTCTATATTTATACATTTCCAACTACCAAAGTCCCATACTCAGGCTCACAAACAGCATCTATCTACCACAATGTTTCGACAGCTAACAGAGCTTTGGAGATGTTTCTATTATTGTATTCTAAGAGAAACAATGTCCTCCATACTCTGCTAAACATTATGTACCCCGCCCCCCCCCCCCAAGAAACAAAGACACATCAACCTGGTCTTGCTTGTCAAGACCTACCTCTCCAAATGGCTGAACAAATTATAAGGGATTTCAATATTTAATAACCCCTTTAGCTTTGTTTTTAATTTACAATACCATAGCATCATATACAGTCTACATAGGAAATAAATGCGTGTATACTTACAGGAAATAAAGAAAAATAATTTTTAAAAAGTCATTAAAATACCAGATCCCTTCATGACCTTTGCCTCCCCTTACAGTATATGAATATAAAATGGAATAGCATTACTATGTAAAAAATGGTGACAGGTACTTTCTGAGAAACTAACAAAGACTTGCATGAACTTGACGCAGAGTGAAGTGAGCAGAACCAGGAAAACGATTTAAACACTAGTAACAACACTAGAGACAAACAGCTTTGAATGACTTATGAACTCTGATCAATACAGTCACTAAGTGTGATTTCTGAGGACTGATGATGAAGCACCTATCACCCTGGGTAGAGAAGGGATGGACTCAGAATGCATGTGAAAATTGTTTTGTTTGACAATTCAAATTTGTTACATGTGCTTTTCTTTCCTTTTTTTCTCTTTAATTGGGGAAGTGGGAGGGAAAGGAAAGATAGGGATAAGCAAATTTTTAAAATGCAGAAAGAACAGAAGGATGGCCAGAAGCAATCATAGACAAGGACAGCTTTGAAAGTTAAATGATGAATTTAGTAAATACTAAAAAAAGAAATGCAAGTTTGACATAATAGAGATATGGAGTTTCATACACCATCTTTTTTTTCTGTCCTAAAAGGTATATGAAAATGCTAATTATTTCTTAAGTTCAGAACAAAAAAATGCATAAAAAAGACCCCCCTCCTAAAGAATCTGGGGGGTTGAGTCCCTTCTGCAGCAAAATGATTTGGAACCAGGGAAGGGAGGAAGAGGAAAAAGGGCTTCTTGCTGGAATGATGGCAGGGGCTGTGTGGGGAGAGATGTGTTCCTACCATCCCAAAAGAGATTCACAGGAAGAAAAAAAAGCTATCATCACAGAATACCTGAGTTGTAAGGGACCTACCTAAAAGGCCATTAGTCCAACCAACCTTTATCTAAATAATTTCTCCTATAACACATCTACAAAGTTGTCATTCAACTTCTACATGAAGACCTCCTGGAGAGTGCAAGGGTGCATAAGGGAATCTTGCTAGCTCTTGAGTGAGCTCATCCCACTTTTACATAATTCTAATTGTTAGGAAAAACTGTTCTAAGATTAAACCTAAACTTGCCTCTCTATAATTTCTAGTCCAATCCAACAAGCATTGGGTGCCAGTTATGTGTTAGGTATGATGCTGGGTACAGTGGCTGTGAGACACCAGCAGGTGTCTCATGAACCATAACTTGAGGAGGGCAGAGGGAGCACTCACAACCATGGGAATGGGCAAAGACTTCCTGTAGCAGATTTCAAATGAGAGGTGAACATGACCAAGCTGTGGGAATAGCAAGGATGTCTACAGGAACTGAGCTGGGAACACAGGGCTTTAAATGCAGCTGTTGGTTCTGGGAGGCCAAGCAAAGTAAGTCTCATTCCCTGCCCCCCTCCACCCCCCAAGCAGTTCTTCAGACATCATTTTGGTCACTCTCTTTGGGATGCTCTCCTACTCATCAATGCCCATACCCTCTTCCTGGGTCTGGATACTATGCGCCTCAATGCCTTCACATTCTGACTCACACAGAACTTGTAATCTACTCCCATAGTTTTTCTGGACAAGTTGCTATCTAGCTATGCCTCTTCCACACTGTACTTAGTTCCAAAAATTAACCTCACAAGTATAGGAGTTGTATATTTATATTAAATTTCATCCTATTAGATCCGATCCATCTAACAATTTAGCCAGCCTACATTTTGGATTCAGATTCTTACTTTCCAGTGTAATGCTGTTCTTTTCAGTTATGTCTTATCTGAGTATCTGATAAGCACTGCATCTATGCCTTTACCCAAGTCATTGATAATAATGATGCCTAATATCCACAGTTCTTTTTAAGGTTGGCAAAATTCTCTCTCTCTCTCTCGCATGCGCACACACATGCATGTGGTTCTAATTTGACCCTTATGAGCAACCTCATTTTATTAACAAAGTAAAGATCATGAATAATTTTTAAATTGTGGGAAAAATAGGAGCCATCTCAGGATATCAGCAGCTACCGTAATTCACATAATATGGGCTAAGTAATCTTATGGGTCTGCTTAGGAACTTAACCATGCATAACATTTATTAGAATGGGAAAATGGCACCAAGTTCCAAATAATTAATATTCACACTCTCGGAATACAACATATTAATAAGTTGTAAGGAAGGGCTGCCAAAAACCCAACTGCATATACTTAAGGGCCATATTTTCAGGAAGGTATTATTCACTTCTCTCCAGGATGCATGCCTGACCCCAGATTTTCTCTAGAAACCTCCTCACCCTGGAAGTTCACTCTACTTCTGGACTCCTCATACTGAATTGCTCATTCCTGTGGTTCCTTCCTCTGATTGGCTGGTTCCTCCCAGATGCTCAGACCATCTCTGTCTTCATTCCTCTCCAGGATGTACTCCTGACTTGGCTTTTTACTTTTTCTACCGTGCCCCCCATGAATGGTAGTCGGGTACCTGCCCTTCCTCCATTAGTTTCCTTTTGTGTGTTGTCTTCCTCTATCAGAATGGGAGCTCCTTGAAAATAGACACTATCGACTTTTTTGCTTTTATTTATATTTCCAGTGCTGAGCACAGGGCCTGGAGCTATTGATAGCAGGTTTTAAGTTCATTTTTCTGTACAGAACTTACTCAATTTGGATGGATGTGGCTAGAACTATAATACCATGGTAAAACTTCACTACAGGTGTGAGTGAAAAGATTTACAACAATACTCCTCATAATGCAGTTCATTGGGCTGGTCTTGTCTGGTGAATGGATGACAGTAAAACATCCAAACAACTTTTAAAAAGTGAGCTGAAATGTAGCAACTACTAGCAGGGGTGAACAACACTTCAGGGAAGTGTGTAAGGAGACTTGGAATATTTGAGAAGACTTTGAACAACATGTTGCAGACTTGTCTTGGGCAGGTAGTGCATTGGGGGTGCAGCAATCAGAAAGAGTAGACTTTTGAAGGCAAAAGCTTTCAGCCAACTCTGCAGGGCTGCAAATGAAATTCTATAAAAATCAGGTCTGGAAATCAAACGAGCACCTTCACACATGGACATTGGAAATGACTGCTACTCACTCCCGTATGACCAGTTACCATCACCTTCAGGGCATCCTTAGCTACAAAGAAGGGCAATGCCCACATTTCCAAGAGTACATGTGAAAATTAATAAGCAGTTTTATTTGAGATCCCACTGGGGGCATGGGACCAAACCCTGAGAGATTCCTAGGTTTGTAAATCAATAATGTGGGGATTATTTCTATGATTGAGGTAGGGCATTACAGAATTACACAGTATAGTTTAGGGTTATAATTGTATAGTAGTCCACTTAAAGCTTAGGTAATACCACACTAGAATAATTTGTTACACTAGCACTAATATTCTTGTCTCTCTTCAAAAATGTTTCTGTCTAGGGGAGGGGGGAGGGAGGGGAGGGAGGGAGAAAAATCTGAAATTGTAAAGCATGTATAAATAAAAGTTGAGAACTATCTTTACATGTAACGGAAAAAATAAGATATCTCATAAAAAAAAAGTTTCAAAAAATTTGAATGCAGGTGCTGAGTCAATATGAAGACCATAGGTAATTTTAAAAAGTGTAGGAAAAATAGGAACTATCTTTGATGAAGGTTAATGTTTGAGAATTTTGGTCAACTTTTTTTATAACAGAACACTGGAATAAATGAACATCTGTGTTCTCAGTCTTCTTTTCCATTAGATATGAAAAAAGTAGGGCAGCTAGATGGCATAGTGGATAGAGCACCGGCCCTGGAGTCAGGAGGACTTGAGTTTAAATCTGGCCTCAGACACTTGACACTTACTAGCTGTGTGACCTTGGGCAAGTCACTTAACCCTCATTGCCCAACCAAAAAAAAAAAAAGATATGAAAAAAGTACTAATTTGTCCATGTATACTATAGACCTTTATTCAGAAGCATGCTCATAACCACTGCCTATTTTAGTTTAGAGTTAAGGCTTTTCTATTTTATACGACGACTAGTTCTATGTGGAAAAAAAGTTTGCATAGAGACCTTGGAGCACGAAGCTAATGTCTTTTTTTTTTTTTTTAAGTGAGGCAACTGGGGTTAAGTGACTTGCCCAGGGTCACACAGGTAGTAAGTGTTAAGTGTCTGAGGCCGGATTTGAACTCAGGTACTCCTGACTCCAGGGCCGGTATTCTATCCACTGCGCCACCTAGCCGCCCCGGAGCTAATGTCTTAAGGAATAATGTCTCCAATATTCATATGAAATTTATGAATAAATTACTTTCATTGAGGCCAATAAAACCTTTCAAATCTCTAAGCTTACTGTCAATGAATCTCCCATTAATCTTTCTGCCTCTTTCCCAATCTCCCTACTTATTGAGGTAAGTCCTTTAGGCATACTTAATTAAATCCTACACTTAATTGTAGGATTTAATAGTAGAGGTCTGTGGGAGGTTGTAAAGAAAATGTGAAATTCCCTGCTTGGTTTCTGAACAAAATGATTATATTTATATAATAAAGTTTCTAATGCTATTTGATTAAAATTATTTTTTTCCCCTCTGCCTCTTAATCTCAAGGAAGATCAATAACTACAACATGGTTTGGGTACAAGGAAAAATTTAAGGTGTAAAATTACCCAAGTACCTTTCCTTAAAATTTGCTTGGCTATGAACAAATAGGCCATTAAAAAATCACTAATTTAAAATAAAAATGTTTTCTTGCAAGCACCATTTGTTCCAGTCAATGTACAAACTATTGGTGTATTTCAGCTAGACTGTCTTCTGTATGAGAGACACAGTGCTTACAGAGCTGGACTCGAAGTAAGTAAGACTAAGGTTCAAATCCTTCCTTAGACCCTTTTGAGCTGTGTGACTCTGGGTAAGTCACTTAAGTGACCTCTTTCCCTCAGTTTCCTCATTTATAAAATGAAGGGGTTAAATCTGATGGACATCAAAGATCAATTTCAACTCTAAATCTTGAGCCTATAATTGTTTCCTAAACTGTAAAACGTGGATAATAATACCTGTAGTTACCAATCTCATAGGGCTGTTCTGAGGCTCAAATGAGAAGAAATTACTTTATTAGAGTGCTTTGTAAAACTTAAAATGCTACTAAAACGTCAGTTATCATTACTCATTTAACCTGCTTCTGGAAAACGAGGGAGTTGGACACTGTCATTTTGCATTATGTTTCTATAGTGGGCTTGAATTTATCCTGAACAATATATTTTCTTGCTGGGGTTCCCTCTGAGAGCTGGACATGTTGGCTTGGGGTAAATGCATTTGGGCATTTACATTTCCAACTTTCATTTACTTATACAGATTGCAACCAATAACTGAATTCCTCAAACCTAGAAATACTGAGTTTTTTAAGTAAGCAGTTCAATATATGCTAAAGAAGTCACTACAGCTGTAAAAAGGACTATAGGGAACGCCCTAAACCAATGGGAAAATACAAAAGGAAGTTCTTAAAATGATACGGTTTGGAAAGTTTCCTAGTGTACAGCATTCTTCAGCAGCTGTTCTGAGGAGCTAAAAGAAGGCAAGTCAGTCATGAGGCTTAGAGCTCCTCCTAATGGTTCAAAGAAGAAACTTTCATTGCCGGCAGTTTTGAAACCTTCTAAACCGTGTCATTAATAGGGCAAAATCATTAGGAAAAGAATATCAAACTCAAATTCTAATAAAATATAATAAAATTCTAATTATTTGGGAAAAACAATTAAAAGTAGTCTAAAAAAGCCAGTTTCATTTACAGTTTCGCTTAATACAGGGCTTTATTAATTTTATCTATCCCCCTTAAACATTTTGCCAAACAGCACAAATCTGACAAAAATGGCTACTAGCTTACTAGGAAAGAGTGGGGGAGGAGGGGGAGAGAACAATGTATAGATTAAAAGGGGGTTTTCTGCAGGTATTAACAGCATACCTTGAATCTTAAAATGATTATACACACAGTGAGAACAGTTCTGATTGGCAATGTGATATTTCATGCCAAAAATTTGAAGACAAATATGTATGAGAGAAAAGTTTTGATGGCTATTTTCTGATGACTTAAAAATCCAATGAAAAAAGTTTGGTGTAAATGGTAAATCTGGGGATTTGATAAGCGGGTAGGTGTTCATTCAAGAACAGCACTAATACTTGATAAGAAGGGTGCACAAGGGGCAGCTAGGTGGCGCAGTGGATAGAGCACTAGCCCTGGAGTCAGGAGTACCTGAGCTCAAATCCGGCCTCAGACACTTAACACTTACTAGCTGTGTGACCCTGGGCAAGTCACTTAACCCCAATTGCCTCACTAAAAAACAAAACAAAACAAAACAAGAAGGGTGCACAGGAGATGGAAGGTAAATACTTCCCTTTGAATAATGCTGATGAATCACTAATCTTTTATAGCACAAGTTGTATTAGAACTGAACATTCTTATTCCTGCAGCAATACTTTCTTTGGCCGACAGTTAAATTCATTTAGTATTGCTTTAAGTGCGAATATAAAATGATTGTTGCCTTGTTGAAGAAGTTTTTGAGTTGCCATAGAAACCTAAACATATGATTTAAGGGACCAACAATGACTTTAGTAGATACTCTTCTAGTGTCCTGCTTTTTCTAAAATCCATGACCCTCAGAGTTCCCATGAAGTCAAGAGAAAAAAATCTCCCCCTTCCCAAAATCAAGTGGGTTTTAAAATAGCACAGTATGGAAGTAGCTAGGAAAGCTAGCTGTTATTTTACTTGTTTCAGTCACGTAAAAGGGATCCAAGGACCAAGTTCAGGTGAATTTTTTAGGGGCAGGCAAACAGGTATAGAAAATAGCATTTCCATGCTAGCTTAATACACAGTGTTTAGTTGGGTAGGTATAGGAAGATGGAAGAGCATCTAATTTCCATATTTGGAAAAGTCAGTGCTGACAAGTTTAAAAGAAGTCTACAAATATTAGTCAAATAACCTGATTATACTCTCTTTCATTCTCTTATAAAAGTAGATTAATTCTTATCATTTAACAAAACTACAAGTTATGTGAAGGGATTTATTCAACATTCCTAACCCATAGAACTTAATATATTGTCACCAACTAGATAACCTCCATATAAACTATATCTTAAAATAGTAATTTGGTTTGTTAAAAAAAATAAAGGACATAATATGGCTTTTCATTTCAGGTCTGCTTTGTTTAACATGGAATCTAAGTAAGTGGTTAATAATTAGATTTGCAAAAAACAATCCTTATCTTCAAGAGGTTTAGTTGGTCATTGCAATTTACCTGGTAGATGTGCTTGTCTTCTCTACTGTGGACATGAGTCTCGCAAATGCATCAGTTACTTTTATGCTTGAGCTGGTGGTTTCCAATTTTGAAGTTGTCAACTCATACAACTCTGGATCCACACCTTAGAGTATAAAATGATAGTCAGTGAGGGCAGGATGCAAATGTATCAATCAACCACAATCCAAGATGCAAAAGGATTAATTCTGTAAACATCTGAGTAATTTACAATCAGCACTAATTACTTTCAGAATATACTGTTACATTTTTCATTATAACCTTCATTCTTGATGCAAGAAACTATACTTTTGTGCAGATTTGGGTATAAAAGTTTTATTAGGATAGTTTAAAAATACTGATTGGTAAGGTTAAAAAAACTGCCAATTCAGATTTATTTGCATTCATAGGAGATGCCTCCCCCCACATTTTAATATCATATATATATATATATACATATATATATATATATATTTTTTTTTAGTGAGGCAATTGGGATTAAGTGACTTGCCCAGGGTCACACAGCTAGTAAGTGTTAAGTGGCTGAGGCCGGATTTGAACTCAGGTACTCCTGACTCCAGGGCCGGTGCTCTATCCACTGTGCCACCTCGCCGCCCTCCTATATATAATTTATGATGCACAATATAAAGCTAGGCTTCTCTTAAATCTTTTCTTTGGGAAGTGGGGAAGAATGGACAGAAATCAAATCAAGAACTATAATGTTTATTTAGATCTAAGTAAGCTGAACTTATTTCTGGGAGACGATTTTAGTTGTTTACATTGGAATGTGAACTCGATGGCAAAGGGGATATTTTTGTGCACTTAGCACAGTGCCCTGGAACACAGGTGTTTAATAAATACTCATTGATAAATGTGATTGATTGAAAGAGACAATGAACATTATGGTCTGACAGTAAATAACGATCCCTATATAAAGGGATTATATTTAGAAAAACAAGGATTAGCTAATGTTGGGAGCATTCAGAACTGCCCTTTGGTTAACAACAAGAAGAGGCGAAATAACCTCCACGGAAACACCCTCTGCCTCAGTGACTGTTGCTACTATATTTGCTAATAACCCTTTGTCTCAGATGTAAGTTGTGCTGATACTTTTTGGAACTATGATTAAATGACGGTAATTAAAAGATAACTTTTTCTTGGGACAATTAAAAAATGTCTTTGTCCTTCTTACTCATTCATAACCCCCTGTGTTAATATGACATGTATTATGCTTTCCCAAATTATAAGCAAGTCCCTTATTGAACAAAATAATGGAAAACTAGGAATTGCACCATAATAAGTCTACTTTTTTTTTTTTGGTGAGGCAACTGGCGTTAAGTGACTTGCCCAGGGTCACACAGCTAGTTAAGTGTCAAGTATCTGAGGCTGGATTTGAACTCAGGCCCTCCTGACTCCAGGGCTGGTGCTCTATCCACTGCACCACCCAGCTGCCCTAAGTCTACTTTTTAACACAAATCAGCAGACTTTAAAAAATAGATCTCAGATGTTCACAGAACCTAAACAAGCAAAAGCAGCAAGCCCCAGTTTCCACTTCCAATAAGGGAGGAAGGCTATAGAAAATGCAAGAACTCTCACGAGTTCTTGGGTTCCCATTAAGGTATATGGCACACATTATTTCAATTTATTTAAAGACCTAGTCTTACAGAGTTTTGTATTTATTTCGGGTTACAGTTAGAAAGTTAAAACTATGGATTTAAGAGACAAGTTGGAAAGAGAAGAATTTCTTTTTAAAGGTCAAATTCTGAGGTTACTTTGGAATCTAAGTTAATGTTCAATGCAGCATGCTTCTCTTCTATGGAAAAATTATATCCTGACTGGCAACACAAAGGTGTGAGAGAAAGCTTGGCTGGTTTTGACAGGTTTAATAAAAGTAACATTGGCTGCTTTACTGTCAAACAGTTAGTAAAACAGGATATTTTTAAAAAAAATAGTAAGGCTATTTCTCAAAACACAGCAGAACTACAGCATAGATATAAGTGGAGAATAATTTGTGGAACTTTGACAGAACCTTAATGAGGTTTGTATATAACTCAAGTTAGCTAACCAAATTCTATGCCAACCTCCTAAATAAGTCTTATACACAAAATAATAATTGCAAGCTAAGGCAAAATGACTTTCCCAGAAACAAGTCAGAAAAAAATGCAAGCAAGTGGTGAAATGACCTACCAAGGAAGGTGTTTATAACTGTTGCTTGATGACAAGTTTTGAACAAAAACCCAACAGCAATAAAATAAGCCAAAACAGGATTTACAGTAATCAAATTCATAATAGCATATTCATGAGAATACTGAAAGAAGTATAGAAGATAGGTAAAATGTAATATGTACTATGTTAACTGTGCTAAAAAGCACTTCCATTATTACAGCTATGAGACTATTAAGCCTGCCCTCTGCTTGATTCTTTGGGCTCTCAGCACTGGATATTAACTGGATCACCAGGTCACTCCTGCATCTCTTTATGAATTCCCGTTATTTGTGCTCTTATGGAAGATTTTTAAATGAGAGTTTGGGTTATAATAATAATAATAATAATTATATATATATATTTGGGTGGGGCAATGAGGGTTAAGTGACTTGCCCAGGGTCACACAGCTAGTAAGTGTCAAGTGTCTGAGCTTGGATTTGAACTCAGGTCCTCCTGAATCCAGGGCCAGTGCTTTATCCACTGTGCCACCTAGCTGCCCCCTATAATTAAATTTTCAAAAGAAAAAAGTAGTGAGCTCATTTAAATTATAACATGAAACTGTGAGAAAAATGGAGCTAAGGGAGCTCATTTCATCCCAAGGAAGTTGCATAAATTGTTGCGATTTCCCTGGTAATCAATGAAACTAAATGCATGGTTGTCAGTTCATCAGGTGTCCTCCAATGGCAAACTTATCCATATTGGCAAGTCCACTGAAGCAATGAACCTAGAAGTAATTCAGATGAATGAATGACAAATCATTTTTTTGTTGTTTTTTTTTGGTGGGGCAATGAGGGTTAAGTGACTTGCCCAGGGTCACACAGCTAGTAGCAAGTGTCTTTGGCCAGATTTGAACTCAGGTCCTCCTGAATCCAGGGCTGGTGATTTATCCACTGTACCACCTAGTTGCCCCCTGACAAATCATTTTGAAACAAAAACTGTGTTCGTTTTCACAAGCTTGCAAAATCTTAAAAGCAAATGAAAACAATAATGAATCACCTAGATTACAGGGTATGGTCATTGTACCAATTGGCAGCAATAAGGTTCCACTAATGAATGAATAGATCTTGGGGGACAGGAAAGACACGGAGTCCCACCTCAGCTACCCCTCTCAGGTCCTCCCTATTTTCTAGAACTTTCCCTTTATTGGGGATAGGGGTGGTATCAGTTCTTAAGCATCTCTTGTGCAGCAGGACAAAATTCAAATATACCTAAGGGCTAGGGTAGCTAGGAGAGGGGTATCGAAAAGGGTCAAGGGTAACCCTCTACCCATAGGTTTGGGTCACTATGTGTCACCCCAATGCTGTCCTGTGACCAGTTGGTAGAACAACCAGACCACAAGTTGAGATAACAGAAACTCAGTGAAAATTATCTTAAAGAAAATGTAACCATAAAAAATATTACAATGTTCACCGTTTATTTAGTTAGAAAATGACAAAGTACATTAGTCCTTTGGTCAATGGACTGAACTTCAGTCAGGCTGAACATTCCTTTTACAGGCATTTTCCAATATATTTTTTTTTTGGTTTCTAGCTTTTCATGTCTCATAGGCAATAGTCTTTCTACTATTTTGTGATAACACTTTTCTTCAGAGGTAACAGCATACCTACTATTTAAGAAATAACTACATTAAAACTATAATAGAGATCTGCGTGTCAACTATATGACTAAAAACAGCCTCTGATATTTTGGAAGTTAATTCTACACTAGCAGCACCAAAGTACATGTAATTATCTGAATGTCAGGATTTGCAATAACACTGTAATCACAGGTACTATACAATGTAAAAGATGCATATGTGATTGTACTTAGATTTTTAAAAAATCAGCATACAAAATCTCACATCTTTCATACGTGGAGTAGGGGAAATCTTTAATATACCGAGTCACTAAGAAGATTAAAATTTTCATTCCTAAAAGCTAGTCACCTTTATAACATTACACTTTGCTCTTATAAATACTTCAAATTAAGTTACTTGTAGCTTGGTACTGCAAAATAATTAACAGAAGACAGACGAAAGGAAAAAAAAAAGCATTAGAAAGACATCATAGGAGAATACAATAAAATTATTTTCCTTGCTTATAGGAAAGTCAAGTGCCATGATCATGCTATTAGTAACAAATTAGATCATAGTTGTGGTTTTAACACTCTGCTGACCTGGGATGGTGGTGGTGCTGCTAGAGCTACTGTCATCCACGGGCCCAAAGAAATCAAGGTTCAGGAGAGTGGAACCTCCACTAGCTTGGAATTCAGTGACCGTGGTGGTAGGCAGCCATACAGAAGGTAAGCCAAGGGAGGAGGGGTTATGTGTAAAAAGGGGTAAGACACACACTTGAACATGCAAGTTATAATTAGTATTCATTATACAATTTAAAAATCAACATGAAAACAATGCTTACAGAATTAGTTTGTTATATCTAAAGATAGTAACAACTTAACAATGTACATATTCTCATGTACAATGCAAATAATTAAACACTAGTAACTATAGTTAGAAAGAAAAGATTTATTTCAATTAAAAAAAAATGCCATATTGGAAAGACCCAGGTAAGTCTCCTGTTAAAGGGAAACAATACTGTAATTTCAGCCCATCATAAATTTACCAGTGTATATGTCCAAACCAGTCTTCCAAGTTAGTAATGCTGGTTCGTAATTAATGACTTAAAAATCTGACAAATTTATTCACCTGTTTCAGGCTACAGATCAATAGAGTGACTTAATTTAAATTTTAAATAGGCTATGTGGTTCTGGACACCACAATTGCCCTGCACCGTTACACGCAACTTCAAGTTGTACTGTTCCCCTTTAACTCTGAAACAGTAATCAGAAATGAGATACATTTTTAAAGAAGTTGTTTTGTTAAAAGAAAGCATGATGATTTGACTGAAGTAATAAGACACTAGACAACAGCAAAAAGGTCCATCCAGGCTTTCCTTCATCACTAAGGTACCAATCTGCTAGAGTCTAGGTATCCTTGCACCACTACTGTCTTATCATAAGGGACCATGAAAGAGTGATTAAAAAAAAAAGTTTTGGCCAATGTTTAAACAACTATAATGAAGTCATTATTTTTATTTTAACCTAAGTTTTGCTAAGAAAAAGAAAACCTTTAATTTTCTATGTTTTTACCTCCTTTCAACCCTCTAAATCACAGGGATAACTTGTTTCCCTTGCCAGCATTTTTAAAAGCCATAAGTGATACCAGTTACATGGGCAAAATTTGAATTGCTGGCATTCATTACATATTAATAATTTTGAACACTGAAATGAACTGAATTTAGAAAACAACCATTAAATCACATTTTCCATTTTAATACTGGTGTTCTATAAAGTATAAATATATCTGAAAACTTTTGAGTCAAAAAAGTATGTATCATTTGCAAATTGCTTTTGGCTAAACAATTGTGCTTTGAAACACCATTATTCACTGTATTTTGCATCCAAAAAACCCCCTCTAAAGTGAAGTTCATTAGGAAAGTATTTTTCCCAAGTTAAATATTTCAAGCTAAAATACTATTTAGCTATTTAGAGAATGATTAGAATTACCTAAGCTTTTAATGTTCTACTTACAGTAATTAAAATAAAATTTTATCTAATTCATACTAAGTACATTTTGATGATATATCATGAATATTAATGGATGCTTTTCTGGGGGAACTGCCAATCAGAAGGAAAGCCTGAATTTCCAAAGTTAAGAATAAGAAATTATGATTTAAAAAAAAATCAGCAGAGAGAAGTTTGTCTGAACTTTGTAGCTTTCTTAACTCTAGCTCTTGTGCTAGAGGCTCTACGGAGAGACGTACCATCTAAAGGGTTAGTAAGGCCACTGCTACTCCAGTCAAACTGGACAGGTGGTAGAGATTCCTAGAGTTGGAAACCAAAAACAAAAAAAAAGTCAATCCAGATTATAGCAATATAAGATATTTAAAATAAAGTTTTTAAAAATCAAAATAGCATAAAAAGATTAGAATGTTTCATAAAATTTCATTTTACTAAATAGATTATAGATTGATCTTAAGTCAAATGACCGTCTTCTAAACCTAGCTTTAAACTTCTTGCTAAATGGCGATAAATGGCCAAAAATTTCTAGTAAAGGACTTTTTCCATTAAAGGTTAAATTTAACCAGTACGCACGAATCATGCCTAACAAATATATACTGTAAAACCTTAGAACATTGTCCAAGAATCAGAAAACTTCTTAGCTAGAGCCATCTTGGGAGTCAGGAGAACAAGGTTCTAGTCCTACTCTATTAGTAACTAGCTATATGACCTCAGGCAAGTCATTCATTCTCTATGATCCTTTGTTTCCTCACCTATACAATGAGTTGGTTGAAAGACAATTTTTCTACTTCAAATTTCACATTTTCACTTTTCCCTTAGGGAAGAACATTTTGATAGTTGATAAAATTTTTTAAGACAAAGGTGCAAAATTATGCAATTATACACAGGAACTTAAAGGTTTTTTTTGAGTACTTAATGTCCAATATTTACCTTTTATCATCCCTCCTACTGGGAGAAAAACCCCCTGAAAATAGGGTTACTAATTGTACAATAATCTTTCCCTTTCAAAAATGTGATACCTCAGTAGATCTAGTACTAATCTATTATTTTAGGGAAGTTAAATCTACTTTGTTACATTTGAACATTGTACTTTGAACATTCTCAGATTCTATAAAAATTAACCAAAGATTCTGCTCCAAAAATAGAGAAAGTTATTTATCAGATTTTAGTGCCTATACTTTTTAGTGACATATATTAAAGACAATAACATTTAGAAACAAAAATATTTCTCCAAATTTCCTGAACAACCTATGCTTTAAAAAAAATTTATTTATTTTTTACAACCTATGCTTTTAAATTTCTTAACTTCCTCAAAACATCTCTAACTAAATTGTGGAAATGTCACAATGAGATAGCAGAAATGATACATAAAATGGGCGTCAAGGAACAACAAAAAGATGGCTATGTAAGCATAACTGGAATAAAAAATACAGAGGGAAACTGACAATCTGAAGCTCATAAGAACTGGTAGAATGAGCTGTGTTTCATCAGGCTCTCACGTTAGTGAGAGAAAATTTCCTATAAATGTTTTGATGATAATATAACAACAATAGCTCTAATTTATATAGTACTTTAAGGTTTGCAAAACACTTTACAAACATCCCATTTGACAGATGAGAAACCTGAGGCAGATAGAGGTTAAATGATTTATCCAGGGTCACAAAGCTAATAAGTGCTTGAGGCTGAATCTGAACTGAGGTCTTTCTGACTCCAGGCCTACTGCATCATCTATATGTCTCATAGAATAGATACGATACCAAGCCTCTAAGTTCTTCCAGGACAGGGAAGAGGCATTGTAATTTTTTTGTATCCTTGCAATGTTTTATTTTGATATATACACAAATTTTATATTTATATGTATCAGTATATACTAGTAATGTAACATGTATGTTTGTCTATTGTACAGACACAAACATGTAATTGTTACTAAAAGTCTTGTTAACTAACATCAAATCTGTATTTTCAGCTATTATTATATGATGATTGTATTATTATATGATTGCCTGGATAATTCATGACATTATATAGGTCAATCAATAGTGCTTAAAAAAAATCATCTCGGGGCAGCTAGATGGCGCAGTGGTAAAGCACCGGCCCTGGATTCAGGAGTACCTGAGTTCAAATCCGGCCTCAGACACTTGACACTAGCTGTGTGACCCTGGGCAAGTCACTTAACCCTCATTGCCCTGCAAAAAGCAAAAAGCAAAAAGCAAAAGCAAAACCAAACCAAACCAAACCAAAACAAAAAATCATCTCAATCAGGCAACAATGTTAACTGAAATGAAAAAAGCACCACCACTGAAAATGCTGTGATTTTTTTCTTTTTCTTCTTCTTTTTGATGAGGCAATTGGGATTAAGTGACTTGCCCAGGGTCACACAGCTAGTAAGTATCAAGTGTCTGAGGTCGGATTTGAACTTAGGTCCTCTTGAATCCAGGGCTGGTGCTTTATCCACTGCACCACCTAGCTGCCCCCATACCGTCATTTTTAAAAAGCTTATGTGTTTTATGTTATTTATCAGTTTTACAATGTCCATATCATCTAAAAACAAAACCAGGGCATTCAACATAGTTCCTATTTTTTGGACATGGAATTTAGATCATATATGTACTTATCCAATTTAATTTAAAGATTAGTTTTTTAAATTAATTGTCACATTCAGTATCATATAACAAGTCAAATGCTGTAAATAAAGGATGCCATATTATCTGGAGTTGGTATGTTTAGTGCAAAGAACACTGAATCAGGCAGGAGCCAGAAGGCCTAGGTGTGGACCTGGCTTCTGACTCTTATTAGCTATATTAATATCCTGCTTAAAGTAATTGCAATGTGTTACCATCCAGTCAAAAGATTAAAAAAAAATTAGTCATCTAACTGTCTTGGCTATATCATGCTAAACAAAAGCAAAGAATGACTGGCTGAATTTCTAAATTTTTCATCCAGATTTTGCTCTCACATAGATTGCCAAAGTTGTTAATAATAATGTTGTGATGGGAGCACTAAAAAATCCATTTAGAGAAAGTCATGAACAAGATGAGCAAAAGGACTCCTTAGCAACTGTTCTGATGCTAAACTGCTGAAGAAAGCATAGGTAAAGCAAAAGGAGGAGGAAGCACTACAATAGAAATTGAAGGATGTGGCACAATTAATGTTTTGAGTGAATTGTAAGAAAAATGTGTTTGATAGTAAAAGTAGGATGGTGGTCAGGAGACACGAATTTCAGCCACAGCTCTATAACTTCTATGAATTTGGGTAACAATGTGATATAGGCTAAAAGGCAAAGTCAGTTGCCATTAGCAGTGGGCTCTGTAAAGACAGGGTACACCATACATTCGCTACTGTCTGAAATGTGGGCTTCATCATGATCTTCAGTCACATTTATCTTAAGAAGGATGTGGGTAACAGAACTAACAGTGCTGGCCTTAATGCAAAGGATGACAATTTGTTCCCAAATGAAATTGTTGGAGACACCAAAAAGTTATGTCTTAGGGAAAAAAAAGACCACCAAATTCTTGTTGATTTTTACTAGATTCAATTAAAGGGAGTGGCCATGAGTTTTAGTCAATATGGAATGTCTCAGTTGAGGAAATAAAAAAAGAAGTTACTCAGATCTGAAAGGGAAAAGATTCTTAATCTCAGGACATAAACATGTAATTACATGATTTAATTCAGTCAAGTTTGAAAGTTATAAGATCAGAGGATTAGAGATTTAGAACTGAAATGACTTGGAATGCACTGAGTCCAATCTCTTCATTTAATAAAGACGGAACTTGTGGCCCAGAGTTTATCCTAAGGAGCACAGAGCTTTTATGTGTGACCTTGGGCACACCAAGGCAGGATTCGAACCTATGTCTTCTTGACTCAACATTCAGCACTCTCTTCACTATGCCATACTGCCTCTCAAAGTCACTGATTAATTAATGCTGACAGAAACTAAAACATGAACGAGAAGGTCTGGTCTTTGCAGATCATACACATAGCTCATTATGTGTGTGGCAAAGCAGTTCCTTCCTTAAAGTGTTCTGAGCTTTAGTGTGGTATTTGTGTCAGACTGAAGACCACATGGACTAATATTAGCATGTACATTATTTGGGATCATATTTATACTTGTCAATCATGGCAACTTGTTTAAATCATAATATTCTTAGTTTATAATATTCACTTCTGACTACCCATATTTGAACTTAGGTAAGTATGAACTTTATATTTTCTACAAATCTTGGTCTTTATTTTTTTCTTAAACACACAAAACAGTTCGAAGTTCAAAACCCTTACTCCAACAAATGATTATAGTCCACAAAAGCACCCAAAGTCCCTTATTAATGCATCTACTAATTCTGTACTTGCATATCAAAATATTTAACAAAATAAAACATTGTATGACATATGACTTGGAATAGCAGCTATGTATGTCCCTAGACAGAAATGAAACAACTTTTGGACAAATACAAAAAGAAAATTTTTCTTAAGGTTTTTACAAAGCACATTAAGATTAAAAAAAAATAGTTTCTTTCCTAAATACCAAATTTGACCCAGACTGCTCAAGATGAAGTAGGAAATCAAAAGAACAAAAAAACTTCAGGTATAGGCTGAAAGTGAATGGGGAACATTATGTGGTAGTTACTGTAGACACAGGCAACAAGTGCTAAAAAGAGCCTCAAAAACTGAAGAAAATAATGGTACTCTAATTATGAGAGCAGTAGATGAATCTTTTTATCTTAGAATTATAAATTACCTCAAAAGAGCAGTTACTGAAAGAATGCTGAGTATGTCTAGGTCCCACATTCCCACCTCCTGTTAGAACACAGCTGCATCAGTGTGAAGGATGAGCATACACAAGGCATGACTATAAAGTAATGAGACTGATCCTGCACACAAACACCAGTCTCATTACTTTATAGTCACACCCTGTATCTTAAAGATCTCCAGTCATGAAAAGCCACCATTTCTTTAGGAATCTGTTTTATTGTTTTTAAGGGCCTCATTGGAGAAGATGATGTCTAATTGTTTAGGTATAAATTTTTGTAAACCTAGAAAGTACGATTAAATACCTGCACTTTCTCTTTAACAGGCCACATTAATTTAGCTTTCCTATAATTTTTATTTTTCTTCTTTACATTTTTTTTCTTTTTTTATTGTTGTTACTTTTTTGGTGGGGGCAATGAGGGTTAAGTGACTTGCCCAGGGTCACATAACTAGTTAGTGTCAAGTATCTGAGGCTGGATTTGAACTCAGGTACTCCTGAATCCAGGGCCGGTGCTTTATCCACTAGCTGCCCCACTTCTTTACATTTCTTAAACCAATGGTATCAAGTATAAAGCAGCAGCACTTTGAAAACTCTTACTTAATGCTTTTGATCTATATAGTACCAGATTTTTTCCAATTATATGTTTGGATCAGCACTGAAGAATCAGTCAGGAGACCTGTGTTCTAGGCAATAGCTGGTTCTGCCACATATTTAGTAGCTCTATAGCTGCAGCAAGGCACCTGGTCTTTCTCTTTGTTCAAGGTTATGCAGAAAAAAAATCCAGAGCTGTTTCCAAGTCCAGTAAGATGCTAGTGAAATATTGGATACTGTAATAGGCTAATGATTTATACCTAACATGAAAAAGTATTTTTCACTGTTATGATTTATCAAAATAGTAGGCTGCAGACAAGACACTTAAGTGATGAAAATGAACAGATCATTTAAAACAGTTTAGGTAAAGCAAGGTTCCCCCTACCCCCTATTATTTGACAAAGTTCTAGTAATACCATTTTGGGATAAAATACAAGAAAAAAAACAGGTTTAAATGTTGACAATAAGAAGACACAAAAATTATCTCTATCTGTAAATATGGTTGTTTAGACAGCTCCAAAGAATAGGTGGTGAGATTGAGATAAATCTAAAAAATAACCATCACTTCTATACAATACTAATAAATATCATGAGAAAATATAAATCTCATCTAAAATTAACTACGAAATGCATAAATTATCTGTGAAATAGGCTACAAAGGTACTCATGCACATATAAATATAGTTACAAAACATTCTTTATCAAAATAAAGAAGACAAATAATTGCTAAGATGTTCAATGCTCATGGTTGGGTCATGCCAATATAAAAACTTTTAAACTAAAATTATACTTTCATATTATATCAAAATTATATTTATTCAACAAGACAAAATAATAATAAAATTATTTAGGAACAGCAAAAGGTCTAGCATCTCAAGGAAAATAATGAAAAAAGTAGGAATAGAACGGGCACAGCATTACCAGACTTTAAAGTATATTACAAAATAGAAATCATCAAAACTCTTGGTACTGTTTAAAAAACAGACAAGCAGATCTTGTCTGTGGAACAAACTAGAAGAAATGACTAGAAATAATAATACATTAAAAAAATCCAGTAGCCCAGGGTTTGATAAAGCCAAGAAGAAAAAGGATTAGGGGAAAAGATTCCCTGTTTGATAAGAACTACTGAGAAAACTGGAGATCAATTTCATATAAATTAGGTTTATTTAGGCCAGTGTATGGTGTGCATGCTAAGACTTCTGGGATGCTCTGTATATAAGATCAAGAGCTGTTACTTTTTGATAAATAGTTAGAGGATGTGTAAAGAAGAACTATCAATAAATAACCATGTGAAAACATGCTCCAAATCACCAATAGCAAAAGAAATGCAAATTAAACCAACTTTGCCAAGAATTGGCAAAGGTGACAAAAAATGGCAGGTCCATGTTTGGAAGACTGTGGATTGAGAGGCTCACCAATATGGTTAGTGAAACTGTAAAGTGGTCCTACTGCTCTGCAAAAAAATTCAGAATTATGTGAATAAAATAACTAAAATGCCCATATCCTTTGACCTAGTGATCCTACTAGAGGGCCTATACCCCAAAGAGGACAGCAGTATACACCAAAATATTCATAGTAGCAATTTTTTTTGTTAGTAAAAAACTAGAAACAAAGTGGGTACCTGTCAAAGGGGGAGTGGCCTGTCAAATAACCAACTGTAACCACATGTAACAACATGTGACCACATATAATATTATTGTGCATGAAGAATGACGAATATGAAGAATTCAGAGAAACATAAGACCTGTATGAAATGAAGCAGAATGAAATAAGTAGAACTATAAGAATATACACAGTGCCTACAATAATATAAATGAAAGGTACAAGTTAAAGCCAGCCAGACTTAGAAGAGGGGGGGGGGGGCGGGGGACTATAGGCTGGGATGGAATGTTGCATTCATATTTGATTCAGTCACTGGATATGTTACTTTTGCTTAACCCTTCTTTGTTACAAATGAGGGTTCAAATTTTTTTTTGCTTTCTCCAATAGAATATAAGTCCTCTGAGGGGCTCTCATAGGTTCAATACTTTCGTTTCATACTTTCTACTTCATGAACATGTCCCACCAGCATCTCAAACTCAATACATGCAACACATGCACAACTGAATGTATCACCTCCAAAGAAAGAATTGATATTGAACACAGACTGAAGCATGCTATTTTTTACTTTCTTTCATTTTTTCAAATTTTCTTATACAAAATGACTAATATTGTAATGTTTTACACAACTGCACATGTATAACCCATATCTGATTGCTTGCCACCTCAAGGAGTGGGGAGGGGAAGCAAATGAGGGTTCAATTAAAGTGGGGGATGCTATATCCAGAAACGACAATGACATAAATATTTTTAAAAATTAAATTTATTTAAAAAATAAAAACTATACAGAAAAATCCACCCACCCCACTAAAAAAGGTACAAGTCTAACTAGCCATAGGAAAAACTAAGTGGATGAAGAATGTCTATTGTCCAAACTATTATGCAGCTGTATAGAAAACCCAATGAGGGAACCCATCAATAAATATACCCTGAGAGACATTACACATGGACAGTGAGCCAGGGACCAGAATTGAAAAGTAGAGAGGGCTAAACTACTTTAGGGAAACTGCACAGTACTTTGAATGTTCTTAAGCTTTTTAATCTCAACATTCTTCCAATACCGCTGCATTGCTATAAATCATGGAATACCACTATCTGAAAGATTAAAGTTGCAGGTTACCTAAAGGACAATATTAATACATAATATTGATTTATGGTAGGTATCATTAGATGGCAATATGTTACCAAACACAAAGCTGCACAGGAGGGATGGCATAAAACATATCAGAAATATAAATAAGAAGAAAAAGAGATAGGTTTGTCATATAGTGAGCATGGGAATAATTGATAGAGAGGCTGTATGGTCCAAATGATAGCCTTCAAATATGAAAAGATCTAGACAAAAAGCATTTAGTACAATGGGTCGATCCCCCGTGGAGGAAATGAACATGAGTCACACATGATGAGAAGGCATGGATGGCTTTCAATCTGCACTGCTGGAGGGAGCTTTCATATTGATGACATAGTTCCAGGATCAATGCGCCCTCCTTCTAGTTTTTTAGGTTGAGAGCAGTTAATCACACTATTTGAATAAAGTGGTACAAAGTCTGAACAGATATAAACAAACTCGATTTTATACAAATCAAGGGCAGAAGATACTTTTAATAAATATTTGCCCACTCTATGTGTGCTAGGTGCTGAAAGTCAGAAAATTCTGATAAAATACGATCCAGGCCCTCAACACATTGTATTTGGAGGTTGATGAAGAAATGGCTGAAATTATAATGAAGCAGAAAGGTGTAAATCACGTCTGTGAGCTCCACGTGAACAAAGATAATTTTCTTTTCATGTTCCCCCACTACCTACCACACAACACTGCATACAGCTCACATTTAGGGTTATAAATTAATTATGTAACAAAGTTAACCTGATATTTATATACATGGTAGTTATTGTGGTTTATGATAATTAAGCATTTGTACCATGAAATAAAGTCAACAAAACAAGCATTTCTAGGGTCAGCTAGAGGAAGAAGGGGTTATAAGAAGAAAGAAGAATTTGCATCCCTAGAGACCCTTCCTGCCTTAAGCCAATCTCAGACCCCCAGAATCTACACTGTCTTATTTCCAAAGACTTGTCAGCTGCCAGGGTCTTTTCTGGGCTACATGCCTTCAATCCAGCTCTCTGGGAAGAAAAAAAAAATTAACAGCATTGAGGAGCTGATTTAGAGGCTCAGGAAAGGAAAAACTTGTAGACACTTGGGGAAGGAACAAGTGGTGGGGTATATTTTCACCCTAGGGAAATAAGATTAGGGTGGTGGAGAGCCAGAGGACTGCTAGAGGTCACTGACTCCCAGGGAGAAAAAAAAAAAGGCATCACAGACAAACTGGGCTTGCTCTAAGTTCTGCCCAGAGTCAGGCCCCACCTTTGTCTACCTGCCTCAAGTGCCGAGAGAAGGGAAAAGGAGAAGCCCAGCACAGAAGACAACTAAATGGTTTTGCTTAAACCATTTTTCGTGCTACCAACCAGGAGCCATGGCTCCTTTGCAGGAGATGGCCTGAGCTGCATGCATCACTGGGAACTGTCCCCTGCCCCCTCCTCCCTGCCAAAGATATGTTAGCCTTTGTAGCTCACAGTGCTCATGAGGTCAAGAGATGGCAAAGTCCTGCTCGACAAACAAGGAAGTAAAAGCTAGGAACAGGGGGAAGCTAGGTGGCACAGTGGATAAAACACCAACCCTGGATTCAGTAGGACCCGAGTTCAAACCCAGCCTCAGACACTTGACACTTACTAGCTGTGTGACCCTGGGCAAGTCACTTAACCCTCATTACCCGCCCCCCCCCCCCCCCGAAAAAAAAAAGCTAGGAACATATTAAAATCTTCTGAAAACTATAACAGGAATTAAAAGAAAAAAAATATTGAGCCAGTTGATCCATGGAGAAAAACCAATATGAACAAAAAAGCTTACTTCCCCCTCAATGGGACACTGTACTGTATTCTTTATTATAGAGAAAGTAAATTTAGGTGTGTTGATGCAAAGAACAGGAAAAAGAAGCCAGATTAAATTTTTACTAAGAAACTATGCACATATAAAATGATTATTTTAATAAACTTTTGGCTTAGTTTGGAAAATAAGCTTAGTCCAAAAAGGCTAATATTTAAAAGAGCTTTCAATTAAAAAAGAGTACCAAAACCATGGCTTATGTATATGTAAGTTTAAATTGAAACACAAATACATATACTAGCTTTGATGAGTTATTTCCAATACTGCTAATGCTTCCTACAAACACAGTATTTCACACATTTTTTTCCAAAGAATTTGTCAGAGTAAATGTCAGGATTCAGGATCACAGGATTTTAGAGTTAAGCAGACTCTACAGAAAAAGGACATCCTTTTCACTACACAGATAAAGAATGAGGTCAGGAGCTCAAACCACTAGTTTTGAATTAAAATCTTCCTTTAAAAAAACAAAATAACACCCATACATACACAATTTAGTTTTCCACTGAATTACATAGAATAAAATTCCAAATATTATTAAAGGCTTTAAGAAAAAAAAAGAAATTTAGCTATACATATATTAAAGGAGAAAAAAGGTCAATACACACACATTTTTTTTTTTTTTACCTGTAATTGATCAGATGTACATGCACTCATCTCTGGTGATATAAGGGGAGTCTGACCAATTGAAGCTATTTTCTCTGCAGCAGATAGTGGTTTCAATGGTTCCTTTGTGGGTTCTAACATGCCCTAAAAAAGTTATAGTAGCCATCAGCAAAAATTTTGAAATGGGTTGGAAGATGCAGGATTAGGCAATAAACTACAGAAGGGAAAATAGGCCAATTGGAGAATACTTCCAGAAAAAAAGGAAATTGTATTAATAAATTTATTTCTAGAAATACCTTTCAGCAATTATACCCACAGCTTTTAAAATAAAGACTTTTGATCTCATAGAAGATCCATTTTAAAATTTTCATCATTAATGAAAGCAAATCATCTTATAGGTACTTAATATATTCCCCTTCTGTTATTACCTACAAGAAATAATAATAAAATAAAAGATATCACTGCAGCCTGAAAAATACACAAAACTGGAATGGGAGGGGCTCACAACATACTCTATTCATGCTTGCTGGAATTCAACACACAATATTCTCCAAGTATCATATTCTACACTTTAAAGTTCTTTTATGATATAATGCTTTCCTTCAATGTTCTTAGAATAAGCTTTTCAACAAAAATATTTATCATTCTGAATAAAATTTACAGGGTGAAATAATCGAATAAACACTAAATGTTTCAAATGAAATAATATGGTCTCTGGTTTCCTTTTTCATTGTATTCAATTGGAGCTTGAAAGGTGGGAAAGGATTCAGTTCAAACATATTCATTTTAAATTTTGGAGTTGTTTCTGAACCTAGTCTATGTCATTTGGGACTGGCCTAGTTTTATTTAAGTTCTTATCTTGTACTGGCATCGTACAAGATTTCTGAATCAACAGCGGTTACCAGTTTGTAACACAGCTTACTCCTCTGGAATTTTAAATCCCTCACAAACCAGCTTCAACTGGCCTTGCTAGCCTTAGTATATATTAAACCTCATCATGCACTCGCTAGTCCAGTCCAGTTCCTATCACCACACCTTTGTACAGGCTGTACCTCATGCCAAGAATGTATTCCCTTTCATACCTGCAACTCTTATTTGAATACGTGACCACTTCATGAGATACATTAGTCACACTAATCTGGATCTATCTGTATATTCTGGATATGAAGGGCAGTTCTAGTACCTGGCAGCCAACCTACTCTCTGGTAATGAACCTCTCTCTTCAGCTGGCTAGAATGCTCCTTAAACAGATGCATGGTTCATTTCCCAGCCCATGTTTAAAGCCTTTCTAGCTTAGAAGAGCCACCAGACCACCTTCCAGAATACGTGGCTGTTTCCACATCACAGAGAGGCAAAAGAAATAGGAATCCTGGAGAATAACTGTTCAAACTGTCTCTAAAATGACAAAAACCTTGAGCTGCTAAACCACTAATAAGAGCTATGGTACATTTCCATATAAGCTGTTTGACAAGATTTAGATGTCTAATCCTTTATCAAAAGTGCACATGGAAGCCTTTGACTTAGCCAGCCAGGGACAATTTAAAGAAAATTTATGCCTTTTGTGATTATGCACTATTTGTTCTTCACTAAGCTTTAAATGATCAATTACATTTCCCAAAGAGTAATTGCAGTCTTAAAACACCAATTTTAATTTATTAAATAACATTTAAGTTCTATTTTCCCATTTGGTTAGTACTCCCAGAGATCAAATCAATAAATATTTAGGGAAATGGCCTATCATATTTAAGGCAATCTGTGCTATGAAACTGAAATTCAGAAATCTAAGTCTTCTTTTCAGTCTCAGGAAAGAGAGGGAAGGAGAAAAGGAAGAGGAGAGGGAGCACAAAGAAACTTTCATACCGTATTCTGTTAAGAGTTTCACTTTGTACTCTGTCATTAAGCTTAAATGGTACAAGCCATTACATGGTCTACTACATCTACTACTATTAAAAGCTTTCTGTTAATTCCTGGGAGGAAAGAGGAGAAGCAGACAAATCTTACTAACAATTCTACTCCTCTATCCCCACTCCCCCAAACACCTGGAAAAAGCCCCACACAAATAAAGCTAAGGACATGCTTTCACAAGTGAAAATCTCTCATACATGAGATTCTAAATTCTTAATAAGATTTTAAAATCAGAGCAATGATAGATTCAGTGTTCTTAGAAAGAATAAATTTAAATAATATTTTGGATCATGAGCATCTATGCCAACAACTAAAACTAAGAATAAAGTTCACTAGGAAGAACATCTCTCACTAAATTACTCCAATCCACTCTTTTTTTTGGGTTTGTTTTGTTTGTTTGTTTGTTTTGATGAGGCAATTGGGGTTAAGTGACTTGCCCAGGGTCACACAGCTAGTAAGTGTTAAGTGTCTGAGGCCGGATTTGAACTCAGGTACTCCTGATTCCAGGGCCACCCTTTATCCACTGAGCCACCTAGCTGCCCCTCCAATCCACTCTTAAGACAGTATGTCCTTCTTCAGGGGGGCAGAAAAGACTCAAATATAATAAAATTCATATGATATTAATAGTGACCCAAATGTAAAAATATCAGATTGTCCCTTCCTCTAATACTGTATATTTCATTTGAGAAAGATCTTTAAAGTGTAGTGTCATTAAGATTGGGAAAAAGAAAACCAAAAAAGAAAGCTTAGGTAAAAGTCACTTGGTCATTCTGTGCTTTTGCTTTCTTCCTTGTAAAATTTAAACAATAAATTTCACCCTTCTTCACAAAAACAAACAAATAATAAAGTGTAGTGTCTACAAAGAAATACACTGAGTACCTTAGCCTTGTTGATTAGCAAAATTATATATATATACATATACACACACACATGTATATGCATGTGTGCATGTATATATGTGTGTGTGTATATACATAGAGAAATATACATTCAACTTCTTTTGTAAATCCAGTTTCACATGCTCATGGTTAAGGGCTGTTATTTAAGTTTTGTCATTCTACAAATAAGTTCACGTCTTTACCTTAAGGTTGTTCCCCTGCCCTCTCCTTAAGTGGGCCACAGGATTTTTTCTCTAGTTTAAGTTAAAGGTGATAGGGTTTTAAAAATTGTTTGTTTTACACACAGAATTGTTTTGGTCGCCAATAATTCACAGACACGTCAAAAAAAAAAAAACCACAGCAAACTTTAAAGTACTGTTTAGTCCTTTATAAAAAAAGAATAAGAATTCCTTCTTAATTATTCTGGACTACCTGGCATATCTGGGGAAAAAAAATTAAAATAACAAAATTCAACCAGTTTTAAGTGATTGAGCAACTTACAAATGTGTTCAAATCGGAATCTATCATAACTATCACCTTAATCCCAAACAGATGTGGTAGCTTTATTTAATTTCCATAAAATATTAGTTTCTTAATACTAGGCTTCAATGTTATTGTAGAGTTTCAATGGAAAATTAACCAAATGTAGAATTTTATAATAAGATTAAACCCAATGATTTTCTTGGAGCCTTCAAGTATACTTTATTAATTCACTCATTTAAAATACATTTATTTTGACAACAAAAAAGATTCATAAGGACCATCTTAATAAAGAGGCAGAAATGAGTTTTAGTTTAATATTAAAAGTATCTCTACCATTGGCTTCCTAAAAGTAAGGAAACAAATATTAAAGGTACTTCTGAAGTCAACAAAAAGAATTTTTTTCTATTTTCTAATTTCCATTATAATTTAATAATAGCTTCTTTTTATGTGATTTTTAAAATTGGAGACATCAAGGACTAAAGCTTTATGAGGACATTCCTTATACTTACCAGCCCTGCTGCATACATGGGCACTATAACAGGTTGCTTCTTATTGCCCGTAAAGAGCTGTATGTGAAAGAGAAAGAACACACATTTAAAGAATACTTTACCATAACCTAAAAACCCCCCCAAACCTTTTATTTTCCAAAGTGCTTAGTTCAACTGTTACTTATGTCATACATTTTGAATTATATTAAGAAATTTTAAAATTACCTTTAGTTATTTTTTAAAAAACCCAACAAACTATTTTAAGTAAGAATTCTGATGTGCTGATGGCTAATTGAAAAAAGAGCAACACAGCTCATTAGGAAAAAAGAAAACAATAAACACTCATATTTAAATTATAAATGTTTATTATATATTAATTTGTCTTTTTGAGAAACTAATTCCTTACAACTTAAAAAAAACACATTAGACTAGGGTTTAAAAATACATTCACCAGTTAAGCCATTTTTAATAAGATTATCAAACTCACAATATTTCGTGTGTCAATTCCCAAGGAACACAAAAGTTTCTTGTTGCTATGGGAGCCACCCCACTGGTATCTTAGGCCATATGCATCATGGATATCCTGTAGCTCTGTCCACACATCCAGTAGTTCCCTATAACAGCCAAAACCAATTGAAAGTCACCAGAATGAAGACTAGTTGACTTAGCAACTTTTATTGTATATAGCAGTTGTAATGTGTCTGATATAAATTCCCTTTAAACTTTTGCCTGTAGTACTAGTGTTCTTAAAAGAATTATTAATCAGACTTAAAACTGGGAAATAGTGCTCACAACAGACAAAATACAATCTATTTAAGCTCCATCAATTTATGAATATAGCCATTTACAGAAAGTTTAAGTTATACAATAGTCACACTACCAAAAGGATTTGAAAAACCATCTGCATGAAGTGATTAGTCACATATGTGGTCATTATTCTTTTTTTTCTTTTCGGGGCAATGAGGGTTAAGTGACTTGCTTATGGTCACATAGATAGTAAGTGTCAAGTGTCTGAGGTCAAATTTGAACTCAGGTCTTCCTGAATCCAGGGCCAGTGCTTTATCCACCTAGCTGCCCTTATATGTGGTCATTATTAACTTGATCTGATTTATATGTATAGTGGCAGAGACCAAGTTAGGTCTTGCAGTTAGAAAGAGATGGGTTCAAACACTGTTTCTGAAACGTAACTATGTAACTACAGTGAAGTCACTTCACTCAATCTTTGAGTACCCCAGATAATTTTTTAAGACTCTAAGTTACAGAAAAGCTTCAAATCTGCCTTGGTAAAGAGAGTTTCCATACAGGGAATTTTCTACCCATATGAAATTACAAGTCCAGATCACAAAATTTGTAGCAAACTGATAGGAATTTAATTTAGGAATTTTTAAAAAAAATTATGACACCCAGGGGGCAGCTAGGTGGTGCAGTGATTAGAGCACCGGCCCTGGATTCAGGAGAACTTGAGTTCAAATCCAGCCTCAGACACCTGACACTTACTAGCTGTGTGACCCTGGGCAAGTCACTTAACCCTCATTGCCCCACAAAAAAAAAATTATGACACCTTTACAATCTGACTTCTTTTTCTTTCTTTCTTTTTTTTTTTTTAGTGAGGCAATTGGGGTTAAGTGACTTGCCCAGGGTCACACAGCTAGTAAGCGTTAAGTGTCTGAGGCCGGATTTGAACTCAGGTACTCCTGACTCCAGGGTCGGTGCTCTATCCACTGCACCACCTAGCTGCCCCTACAATCTGACTTCTAACCTCACCTTGACCGAAATTGCTCTCTACAAGTTATCAACAATCTGTTAATAGCTAAATCCAATGGCCTCTAGCCAATCTTCAGCTTTGACACGCCTGATCACCTACTCCTCAGGTATACTCTATCTCCTCCTCCCCACTTCTGCTTTTGTGGTTCTTTCCTGATTAACCCCATACCTATCTGATGATTCCTTTGCAATATATCATCACTCATGTTCTTTGCATGTCTCCTAATTGTGTGCATATCCAAGGTTATTATTCTCCTAGGCTCTCTCTCTTTTGGGGTAATCTTCCTTCAGTTCCTATGAATTTCATCACGTCCATACAAATCTCTCCTAATCTATATAATACTAATTCATTCTCTCTCTGTCTCTGTCTCTCTCTCTCTCTCCTGTGCTTCAGTCCTATATCTCCAAGTACCTGCTAGACTTCTACACCTGAGATGTACCACAGGAATCTCAAATCTCTTCCTCCTAATTTCCCTATTTTGTCCAGGGCATCATCATCCTTCCAGTCAATCCACATTCATAATCTGAGTCAGCCTTGCCCTTTTACTCCCTCACTCCCTCCAAGCATTCAGATGCCACAACTTTCCCATTTATTTCTTAGAGGCATCTGGTGGTACAAAGGACAGAGCCCTGAATCTGGAGTCACATGTCCTGAGTTTAAATATGAACTCAGACACTTACTACTTGTGTGACCCTGGGAAATCGTTCTATTTGCCTTAGTTTCCTCAACTGTACAATGAGGAATAATAATAGTACCTACTTCTCAAGTTGTTGTGACAGTCACATGAGAAAAGATTTGTAAAACTGCATAGCACGGTGCCTGGCATATCACAGACACTATTCTCTCATATGGGCATATTCTCTTCCCTTCCCTTTCTCCGTTTTCAGACTCTATCTTAGCTCAAATCCTAGCTGACGGCTTCCTGACTGGTATCCTTGATCCCAGTCCCTCCACTTTTCAATTCATCCTCCAGCCAGCTGCCAAGAATGGCCTTCCTAAAGCACAGGTTTGACAGTGCTTCTTCCCTGCTCAAGAATTTTCTGTAACTTCTGACTGCCTCTAGGATAAAATCTGAACTCCTCCTTGATAGTAAAGGCCAGCATCAACCTATTTTTCCTATTTCTTTCACATGACTTCTCATGTACTCCAACCAAACTAAGCCACCTGTCCTTCTTCAATTATGACACTTCATCTCCTGTTCCTATGCCCCATGTCTGGAATGCACTTCCTCATTTCTGCCTCTTAGAATCCCAAACATCCTTTAGAAATTTAAGTTGAGCTGCCACCTCCTCCACTAGGCCTTTTCTGTTCTCCATCAATCACTATAGAGTTTGTATTTACTTAGTTGTGTACACACTGTATCACACTAGGAGAAGGTATGTTCTTTGAAGTCAGGGACTGTGTCTTTCTTGTACCCCTAACACAGTGCCTTACACATAGTAGGCATTCAATAAATACTTGCTGAATTGAATTAAAATTTTCAGTTACTCACCAATTTTCACCCAAAGCTTCTCTTGTTCTGATCTGTGTATTGCTTGTTTCTAGCAAGTGCTCTAGGGAAGTAACTCCTTCTTTAGTTTCAGGGACAGGTAAGGAAGGAAAACAGGCTTCAAATATTCGTTCAAGGCGGTTTAGCAATGCTGTCTGCATCAAAACACCCCCCAAAAAATTACTTTCATTTTTCTAAATGTAATTATTTCAATTTCAAAAAGAAACAATATTCAACACAAGAAATTTCAAATGATAAGAACACGATCCCCAATCATGCTTATTCTTTTAAGGCTACTTTAACAAAATACCCTAAATTGATTAAAAAACAAGACAAAACAAAACAAAAAAACAGTGAAGAAAGTTATGAATGCTTTCTACAGGATTTAAGATTGGTTAAAAGGAACCCTGGGTCACTCAGTCCAATCCCTTCATTTGACCAATGAGGAAACTTGGGTCCAGAAGTGAGTTGTCCAAAGTAATACAGGTAGCAGAGTTGAGATTTGAACCCAGGCTTTCTGACTTGAAATCTAGGGAGGGCTCTTTCCTCCATTCTGTACTTTGAAATGTACTGGGAATTTCTGTAGTAAGAGCCAGTATGTTTTATTGTAAAGAGTCTTCAATTTCAAGTTTTATGGCCTAGTTCAATCCTGACTCTGTTTATTAGTAATATGACCTTTAGAAAGTAACTTACATTCTTTGGAACTCAGTTTCATCAGGAGTAAAAGGAGAGGGTTGAATAAGATGATCTTCTAGAGCCCATTAAATAATATGGAAATACTTCAGACTCTTTTCATCTAACACATGCCCCTTCATTGTCAGCTTTAGGACATGCTGCCTGATTTCCCACTTCCACTGGAATTTGGGCTCCCACCCCTGTGATGCTGGGCTCTGACCGTTGAGCATTCATCCCACCTTGCTTGGTCTCAGCCCCACCCATCCTCTTCCCAAGTTCCTACCTTCCAACCCCAGTTCAAGAACAGCAATCAACTTAACACTATAATTCCTGGAAGGGAATTGCTCTTTCACCCTATAGCTCTAATCACCATTCATGGCATCTCTCTTTAAAACACCCTTTGATGGCCACCACTCCTCTAGATCTGCTCTTTGTACATGTTAGAATGTGAGCTCCTTGAGGTCAGGAATTGTCTTGCTTCCTTGTATTTGTATCCTTGGACAGTCAAATATTTATTAAGCATCTCCTAGGTTGCAAGCAAGGCCCATGCTGAGGGCCAGGAATTCCAAAAACAGCAACAGACAGTAGCTTCTGCTCTCATGGCTCTCACAGTCTAATGAATGAAGTAACATGCAAATAATACCTATGCACAAACACAATACATACAGGGCAAATAGGAGGTAATTAAGAAAGACACTAGACTTAAGGGGGAGAAAGAAAGGCTTTTCATAGAAGGTGGGATTCTAGAAAAAATATGAAGGAAGCCAGGGAAGTCAGGTAATACAGATGAGGAGGGGGAACATTCCAGTGAAAATGTTGTCAGGAATAGCTCATACAAGGAATAGTATTGAAGAGTATGCAGGGGTCAGGGTGTGGACCAGGTTATGGAAGCTTTGAATGCCAAATAGAGGGTCCTGTGTTTGACCCCAGAGGTGATAGAGCCACTGGAGTTTATCAAGGGTGTGTGTGTGACACGGGCAGATCTCTACTTTAGGAAAATCACTCTGACAGTTAGATGGAGAGAGACTTGGAGGGCAGATCATGCAGCAGGCTATTATAACAGTCCAGGCTTGAGATGATAAGGGCCTGTTCCCAGGTGGTCCAGAGGATGGAAGAGAGTGTATGTGAAAGATGTAACAAGGTAAAATTTAAAGGCCTTGGCAACAGACTGGCTATGGAGCGAGGAGAGGGAGGTAAGAGAGCGAAGAGTCAAGGATGACACACAGTTAGCATGGATGTCCAGTTACACGGGTGACTGGAAGAATAGTTGCACTCTCTAAATGAACAAGACGGAGGGGCAGCTAGGTGACGTAGTGGGTAAAGCACTGGCCCTGGATTCAGGAAGACCCGAGTTCAAATCCGGACTCAGACCCTTGACATTTACTAGCTGTGTGACCCTTGGCAAGTCACTTAACCCTCATTGCTCTGCCAAAAACCAAAACAACAACAACAAAAAACACAACAAAACAAATGAACAAGACAGGAAGAAGGAAGAGTTAGAAGGAAAAGATAATGAGCTTAGTTTTGGACATAATGAATTTAAGATGCCTATAGGACATCCATTTTACAATTTCTAATATGCAGCTCGAAATGTGCAACTGGAAGTCAGCAGAGAGGTATGGGATGGATAAGTCAATTTGAGAATCTCATCAGCATAGAGTTTCTTACTGAATCCATGAGATTTGACAAGATCACCAAGTGTAGTAGTGGGGGGTGGGGATAGGAAGAAGGCCAAGACAGAGCCCTGTGAGTCTGCCATGGTTATTAGGAATGACCTGAATGAAGAACTGGGAAAGGAGACTAAGGCGTGGTCAGACAGGCAAAAGGAGAACCAGGAGAGAGTAGAATCCTAAAAACCTAGAGAGAGGAAAGAAATGAGTGTGGTCTACACTGTCAAAAGCTGCAGAGGTCAAGAGGGATGAGGACAGAGAAAAGGAAATTAGCTGATTTGTTGTTGTTTTAAAGAAATGGCTATTTAAGAGATCATTAGTAACTTTGGACAGGGCAGTTGTAGTTGAACACTGAGTTTGGAAGTGAATTATATAGAATTAAAAAGAAAACAAGAGGGGCAGCTAGGTGGCGCAGTGGATAGAGCACTGGCCCTGGATTCAGGAGGACCTGAGTTCAAATCCAGCCTCAGACACTTAACACTTACTAGCTGTGTGACCCTGGGCAAGTCACTTAACCCCACTTGCCTCACTAAAAAAAAAAAAAGAAAAAAAAAAAAAGAAAACAAGAGCTTTTGGGTCTTTTCCCCAAACAGATCATAAAAAAGGGAAAAGGAACCATATGTACAAAAATATTTATAGCTGCTCTTTTTGTGGTGGCAAGAAATTGGAAATTGAGGGGCTGTCCATAAATTGGGGAATGGCTGAACAAGCTGTGGTATATATATGAATGTAATGGAATTTTATTGTGCTGTAAGAAACGATGAGCAGGAGGAGTTCAGAGAAACCTGGAAGGACTTGTATGAACTGATGATGAGTGAGATGAGCAGAACCAGAAGAACATTGTACACAGTATTATCAACATTATGTGTTGATCAACTGTGATAGAGTAGATTCTTCTCACCAATCCAATGGTACAAGAAAGTTCCAAAGGATTCATGATGGAAAAGGTTCTCCAAATCCAGGAAGGAAAAAAAAAAAGAACTGTGGAATATGGATGCTGATTGAATCATGTTATTTCTTTTGTTTTTGGTGCTGTTTTTCTTTTTTGAGGTTTTTCCTTTTTGCTCTGATTCTTCTCTTATAACATGACTAATGCAGAAATATGTTTAATGTTATTATATATATACATAAAACCAATATCAGATTACCTGCTGTCTAGGGGAGGGGGGGAGGGAGAAAAATTTGAAATTGGAAATCTTATAAAAACAAATGTTGAAAACTATCTCTACATGTAACTAGAAAATAATAAAATACTTTTATTCAAGGAAAAAAAAAGTGAGAGGAAAGGAAGTGGAGGCAGCTGTTATAGATGGTCTTCTCAAGGAGTTTAGCCACAAAAAGGAGGAGAGATATGGGACAATAGATAGCAAGGATGGATGAATCAAGTGAATTTTTTTTTTTGAGGATGAGGGAGACATCAGCAAGCATGTCAGTAGGCAAGCAGTCAGTAGACAGATGAGTGAAAGATAAGTGAGAGAGTAGGGATGACAGAGGGAGCCATTGAAGGTGGAATGGAATGAGGTAGTAATAAGCACTTTTAATAAATGCTTTTTGTTCATTTATTCATATGCATTTGAGTTCTGAAATCCTGTTAAAGATACATCCAATACCAGTAGTAGAAATTAAACAAAAACAAATATAATACAACATAGATAATGTTAATTTGTAGCTTTCTAAGTTGATATGTAGCCCAAAGGAGCCATTTCAATTTTAATTCGACATCACTGCTCCAACACATACTAGTCATATGATGACTCTTGTAATACAATCTATTAGATGATGTCTAAGGTCTCTTATAGCTCTAAATCTTCTACTCTTATGATCCCTTAAAAGCAAAAGACTCATGTATTACTCTAATTGTTTATATTATCTTTTTTTTGGGTTGGGCAATAAGGGTTAAGTGACTTGCCCAAGGTCACACAGCTAGTAAGCATCAAGTATCTGAGGCCGGATTTGAACTCAGGTCCTCCTGAATCCAGGGCCAGTGTTTTATCCACTGAGCCAACTAGCTGTCCCCATATATTATCTTTTTTTTTTTTTTTTTGGGTGAGGCAATTGGGGTTAAGTGACTTGCCCAAGGTCACACAGCTAGTAAGTGTTAAGTGTCTGAGGCCGGATTTGAACTCAGGTACTCCTGAATCCAGGGCCGGTGCTCTATCCACTGCGCCATCTAGCTGCCCCATATGTTATCTTTTGATATTATTTGTTAAGACAAACTGTACAATAAGCTGCACAGCTGTAATGGAGTACAGAGGATATAGACTTGATATCAGAAAATCTGAATTATATAGCTTAGAATCTGTTATGTATTAATGGGTGACCTCATACAAGTTCATTTTTATCTCTGCTTTAGATTCTTCACCTATAAAATGGGAATAATACTTTTGTATTACCTATGTTTAGGGTTATTTTGAGGAAATAATGCATAAACAGTGCTTTGTGAATCATAAAGAGCCATGTAAATGCCAACTAATAGTACTATTCTTGTGACATGGCAAATTCCTAAGTAGACAGCTATATTTCTTCCCTAACAAAACTGATTCATGTTCCCTAGGGCCCATTTACCAAGATTAAATGGGTAAATTTCCTGGCATCTTGCCTAAGTTTATTTGTCAATTTAAATATCTATTTAGGTTCAGATGATTAAATCACATTATTTTAATGCTACTAGTTTTATCTTACATGTGAGTACACTGATTTCAATTGTATATAAAATTACACTAAGCTCCAAATATTTAGTTTGAAAATAGTAGTTATGAACTACTATGTAATACATCATAATCTGAACACTACCAAGGCTACAAAGTTCTATTAAGATGGGCTTTTTCATCTGCTTTATTGTTTAAGATAATACCTTCAATATGGGAAAAACTGAAATAAAGAATGGACCCAAGATCCCTGGACTCACATGCAACTTGAGTATGTCAAAAGGGGTAGGCATTTACTCTCTTCAACACAGGGACACAAAGTTAGCTCTAAAGGGATCAGATAACTTGTTTAATTGGTAATATGATGCAGCCTTTGCTTCTCTTGGGCAAAATAAAGTAAACAAAACCTACATATATGGCTCTCCAAATTTTATTTTTGTACATTAGAACTAGATCTCTTTCTACTATTCCAACATTCTAGTTTCCTCTCCAAAATAAGCAGAATGAGAAGCTGGGCATCAGAAGAAAAAATGTTGGAATATATGGTTCCAGATTAAGAAACAGAAAAGTCCAAAAGCTTATAAATAACTCAGAAGCCTTATGCCTGTACATCATGAATATTTTCTTCCAATCGATCAAGTATTCATTAAGTTCCTACTATGTGCCAGGCACTGTACTAGGCAATGGGAATATAAGTATAAAGAACTGATCCCTTTCAAAAAGAGTTTATATTCTAATGAGGGAGATGAAAAGTACATGTAAAAATATACAGCATACGTATAAAGTTAAATAAAAACATATACAAAGCGTTCAAATACAAGGTAAGTTGGGAGGGAGGAACCAGCAGTTGGGGAGGGGGAGGGTCTGAGGAGTAAGGAAATTTACTCTGGCAGGAGTGTGTAGAATGGACTAAAATGGTGAGAGACTTGAGCCAGGGAGACCAATTAGGAAGGAGGCTATCACAATAATCTAAGGGAGGGTTTATAAAGGCTAATGGAGGGAAGAGGCTGGATACCAGAATTGTAAAGTTGTGACATAATGAACATCAAAAGACAGTATGTGCAGGTGCACTCAATATATGTGAGCACACAGGAAATGACTGGTTACTAATGAAGGAAACAGAAAATGAATTATCTGTTGAAGTCAGACCGCTAATTTGTTAGAACAAAAATAAAAATAAACACAAAATAAGAAGAATAAAGATAATTAAAATGATACTATGGATAATTAAAAAAACTCAAACCTGACCAATACAAACAAGTTACTGATATTAAAAAACAACAACAGAAAAGGGATATGGGAAAAGTTAATCTTGCACTGCAGGAAACTTGGAAAAATCTCAATTAAGCCAGATCATCCTACGTGCATTTATAAATAAAAAGAGAACAAAAGATGAAAATTCTATTTTTTAAATGACGACCTCTTTTCATTATCTGTAACAGTGGAGTTATTACTACACTTAGAATCTTAATACCTCTATATCTAATGTTCTATATGAAAAAATGGAAATGACTTTAAAAAATGAAGAAAGGAAAAGCAGCTGGATTAGACCAAGCACATGGAAAAGAAATCTGATGGAGCCAGCAATTTTTTTGTTTTGTTTTGGTTTTTTAGTAAGGCAATTGGGGTTAAGTGACTTGCCCAGGATCACACAGCTAGTAAGTGTTAAGTGTCTGAGGCCAGATTTGAACTCAGGCACTCCTGAATCTAGGGCCAGTGCTCTACCCACTGCGCCATCTAGCTGCCCCTGGAGCCAGCAATTTTGAAACATCCCCAACAAGTAATAATTCAACTTTCGCCAAAGATTTCAAATAAGGGTAGACTCCTTACCTCTCAAAACATTCCATTTCACTTTTGAGAACAGGTCTAATTATTAGGAAGTTTTTTTGTCACACTGAGCTGAAATCTGCCTACCTGCAAATTCAATCTACTGCTCCTAATTCTGCCCTTCAGTGTCAAACAGAACAAATATAATCCATTACCTACCAAGCAGCTCTTTATATATTTGAATGCAATAATTACATGTCCTTTAAATCTTCTCTTTTCCAAGTTAAAAACATCTTGTTCCTTCAACTGATTGTCTATGACATAGTTCCTATGCTCTTTACCATCCCTGATAAACCTTTTTTTTTTTTTTTAAATTAGTGCCTTCCCCAAAATTCAATATTCCCTATTCTGGTAGCTAGGGAAAAATAAACTGGGACTCTTCTGTCTTTATAGACAGAGGTGTTTCAAAGGATAATAGAGGGAAGCAAGCTGGACTTTAAGTAGGCTACAATACATTGTCAAAAATGATTTTGTGTACAAGAAGTGGCATAAAAGATAACATCCAGGAAATGTATGCTAGAAAAAAGTGGCTAGTTAAACATATGAGAAGAACATTGGGAGCCATGGAATGTTAGAAGAACTAGATCAAGACTTTTAGCACATTGACAATAACTGAACTGAAAAAATATGTGAATGGGTTGTGATTAGCACTGGAGGGAGTACCCAGCATGAGTAATATCAGAGATGTGTTGAAGAGTTAACTAAATAATACTATTTGTGTTATTACATTTGTGGTTTACACATAGCCAGACTAGCAACCATAATAGTTTTTTTTAAAGGATGTGGATTACCATTAGCAGGCCTTTTCCTTTATTAATTCTTTCAAAACCTTTTCACTTAAAACTGGGGGAAGGAAAAGCTAAATAAAAAGGCTTTAGAATAATATGAAAAGGGGGGCGGCTAGGTGGCGCAGTGCATAAACCACCGGCCCTGGATTCAGGAGTACCTGAGTTCAAATCTGGCCTCAGACACTTGACACTTACTAGCTGTGTGACCCTGGGCAAGTCACTTAACCCTCGTTGCCCCGCAAAAAAAAAAAAAAAAAGAATAATATGAAAAGACCACCCCCATTTACCATTCTTTCTTATCCTCTCCATGGAATTTTGAGTTCTGAAAAATAAAAACCACAACTGGTTGAATCTGAATCAAGCTACAGGAAAAGGTCTGCCATTAGGCCTGGCAGCATCCAATGAAATTAGGGGCTAGAAAAGAGGAGAAAAAGACTGTGGTCATCTACCTTATTTCTCTTCATTCATCTGGCTTTCGGGATAGGAATTATTATTCCGTTAGCAAAACTATATACAATAGAGAATTACCTCTCAATTGTGTTTCAATTCTGAGACCTTAGAGAGTTTTTTTGCCTTCTTCAGTCAAGAAATAAATGAGATGGGATACAGTTCCTAGAAGACCAATTTTGAGCAAACCCCACTATATTAAGTTGCATCAAAGACACAGAATTAGAATTAAAGCCATCATATTAATTCTAGTATATAATATATGCATACATATGGATTATATACACACAAGTCCTACTCCAATGCCTCATTATGGTGTGGAAGTAACTGGCTTCTCAAATGCTATGCCAGCATTGTGTAAGCTCTGGGAGGTTCTACCATGGTGACAGGGCTTTAAGTATGGTCCTGGCAATTGTCAAAGCTTGTTTTTCAAGGACTAGTATAGCTAAAGACTAAGAGGCTCATCGCCAGTATGCTGTCCATTTGGTGATGAGTTCTTTAATCACGTGTGAGATAAAAACTACAAAATCATTCTCAACCCTATGAAGCCCCTTTCTGCAGTAACGGTGGAAGAACGGGTAAAAAGGGGAGGGACTAAGAATCATACAGTTTGGTACTGTCTATAAAGTACTTTGCTCTTGGTACTCTGTGAGATCCTTGAAGCACATGAACCCTGACATTTTCAGCTTAGATGAAAGCAGGAGAATGAAGCTGAAATTAAATGGAAGGGTAGATCACATCTACTTTCTGAGAAGGCCAAGAAAGCAGTTGACTGAGTTGCCTTTACTGTACGCCAAAAGAGAAAGAGGGGAGGAAAAGAGAGTGAACAGGAGGGCATTCCAGTCACGGGGAGGAGTCGAAGCAAAAGCACAGAGATGAGATGGAGTGTTATGTTCAAGGAGAGCTAACAGGCTAGTATGTCCTCATTTCACCGTGTGTAGAGGGGAATGAAGTGTAAGACCAGAAGCAAAGGGCCAAGTTGTGTAGAGTTTCAGATGCCAAACCGGATTTCATATTTGATGCTGGAAGTAGTGGGGAGTTACTAAAGTTTATTAAGTGGGAGTGTGGTATGCTCAGAATTATGCTTTAGGAAAATCACTCCGGCAGCCGAGTAGAGGATAGAGGCAGAGAGATCAATTAGATGGCTATTGTAATAATCTAGATGAGAGGTGCTGATGGCTTGAACCAGAGTGGTGGCTGTGTGAGAGACTTGGCAATGGACAGGGTATGTGAAGTGAGAGTGAAGAGCTGAAGATGATGATAAGGTTGCAAGCCAGAATGACTAGGAAGATGGTGGTGTCCTTAACAAAAAGAGGGTTTTGTGGGTAAGAGGAATTCTGTTTTGGCCATGTTGAGGTGTCCACGGAATTTGAATTTGAAATGGAACTGGAGCTCAGGAGGGAGAGATCAGGGCTGGACATATAGTAGATATGGGAAATATCTGCATAGATTTAAAGGAGTTGATGAAATTGCCAAATGAGTATAGCGGGTCCAGAAAAGAGAGTTAGGGAACAGCAAGTTAGTGGGCATGACACTAATGAAGCACCAGCAAAGCATTCTGCTTGTCATTTCTTAAAACACAATGGTATACCATCACAATCATATATTGCAACTTGTTCAGCCATTTCCCAATTGATGGACACTCCCCTGCTATCTGATGCTTTGCCACTACAAAAAGAACTGTCATACATATTTTTGTACAAAAAGGTTTTTTCCCCTTTTCTTTGCTCTCTTTGGGATACAGACCTAGTAGTGGCATTGCTGGGTCAAAGGATATGCAGTTTGATAGCCCTTTGGGCAGAGCTCTAAATTGTTTTCCAGAATGGTTGGACTAGCTCCTACCTCCACCGGCAGTGCATTAGTGTCCTAATTTTTCCAAAATCCCTTCTGCATTTATCATTTTCCTTTTGTCACATTAGCCTGATAGGTGTGAGGTGGTATCTAAAAGTTCTTTTGCATTTCTCTAATTTGTAGTGATCTAAAGAATTTTTTCATGTGACTATTGATAGCTTTGATTTCTTCTTCTAAAAGCTGCCTGTTCATAGCCTTTGAACATTTATGAACTGGGAATGGCTCTTATTTTTATTAATTTGACTGAGTTCCTCTGGTAAAGGCCTTATTTCTTCTATACTGATTTGTTTAGAGATATAAATTTTCCCTTAAGTAATACTTTTGCAGCATATGACAAATTTGGGAATGTTGTCATTCTCTTTAAATAATTTATTAATTGTTTCTATGATTTGTTCTTTGACCCTCTCATTCTTTAGGATTATTTAGTTTCTAATAATTTTCTCTCTCTCTTTCCATGGCCCTTATTAAACATATTTTTTAAATTGCATTATGGTTTGAAAAGGATGGATTAATATTTCTGCTTTTCTGCATTTGGTTGTGAGGCTTTTATGCTTCAAATACATGGTCAATTTTTATGAAGGTGCAATTGAGAAAAAAGTATACTTTTTAATTCCATTAAATTTTCTTCAGAGGTATATCATATCTAATTTTCCTAAGGTTCTATTCATCTCCTTAACTTCTTCCTTATTTATTTTATGGTTAAATTTATCTAGCTCTAAGAGGGGAAAGTTGAAGTCCCCCACAGTATAGTTTTACTCTCCATTTCCTCCTATAATTCACTTAACTTTTCCTTGAAGAATTTGGATGTTATGCCATTTGGTGCATATGATGTTCATCTTTTGTTTTCAAAGAGGACCAATGATATCATGATGTTGGAGTAAAATAATGGCTGATGGGGGCAGCTAGATGGTGCAGTGGATAGAGCACCGGCCCTGGAGTCAGGAGTACCTGAGTTCAAATCCGGCCTCAAACACTTAACACTTGCTAGCTGTGTGACCCTGGGCAAGTCACTTAACCCCAATTGCCTCACTAAAAAAAAAAAAGAAAAGAAAAAAAAATAATGACTGATGGATGACTTTTGTGTGAACTGGATCTTACTAAGGCAGAGTTGCACAAAATTGTCAGCTTCACTCTCTTTTCAAAAGTCATCAAAGTTCAGTGGCAGGACCAAAGTCAAGATGACTGGTGATGGCCCATGTCATCTTCAATGTCTGACCAAGCTCTAAGTGCTCTATAGTGCCTGCTTCTGCCACCTTCATGGCCATTGGAACAAATTGTTCTCATCTGTCCATTCTGTGTTGGGAAGTCTTCACATGCTTGGGGTAGGCATCCCCCCAACGCACCAATGGATTTGAGGCTTGTTGGTTACCTTCAATCTGGGTTAGTTTGCCAAGATGTTTAATCAGGGTGTGGAGCTGTACACGATACAGCTTCTTAGGGTAGTTTTCAGCGCTTCCAGGGTTTTGTGATCTGTAAACCTTTGGGTTCTTTCACTTCTTATTCCAAAACCATGTTCATAAACATATTTTTTTGCTCTTTCCGTAGTCAACCTCTTCACTGAATTTGTTAAGTATTAAAACATTTTGATTTAATCTGGTGAATCTTATGGAGTTCTTCAGAGAATTTTTCTACCTCATCTTCTATAAGATACAAACTGTATAATACATAAAATGGATTGTACATTATAAACTGCAGTTACTTCATGGTCGTTTGGGAGGATTTTTTTTGGGGGGGGTTGGTTTTGCTTTTGGTAAATATTCATCATGAGCACTGAAATACAAAGTGGAAAACTATTTAATGAAAGGATATTTTCCCTACTGACTTAGGATCCAAAATAAGGCAACTCTTCTAATTCCTTTATTTGTTACCTTTAAGAAGACTTGTGAACAATTCTTCTCATTTAGTTGCAACTTTGTCATTTGATTTTATTTACAGGAAAATCTTAACAAAATTGATGTGATCAATTTTTCTAGTATTAAGTTCACTTATTTATATCAGCTGTTAATTTTTAGAGGTAATTGTTTAAAAACTGATTCTTTATACCTTTTACTCCCCTCACTACACATGAAGAAAGGTATCATATATGACTGAGGGTCATTTTGTATTTTTCTTTATTATAGGGACTGACATGGTCAAAGAATTCATGATTCTGTACTTAACTATGTTGGTCCTTGGAAAACAGTTACAGTGTGTTACTAAGGCTTACATTTGAAGTCTTTCCTGCATAGTAGAACCTAAGAGAGTTTGTATTTGATTGGCATAATCTTCAGGGACACAGATTCATATTCATGTTGTGGTGGAATATTGAAGCAGAACTGTAGAAATAACAGTAATAGCTTTTAAGGTTTGCGAAGTGCTTTAACTAATTTCACTGAAACTTACAACAATACTGGAGTAAGTTCTAGAAGGGTTAGTGACTGCCTACAGTTCCTTCCTTCATAACTCTGGGAAGCAGAATTGGAACCCACATCTCTCGAGTCCAAGTCCAGAATTCCTTCTACTACCCAACACTTCCTAAAGAAAAGCATCAATATATGTCCAATATCAATGATAAGATTTAATGAAAGATGATGAATCACAATGACAGAGGCATTCAGTAACTTATTAGGGAATACACAGTAAACTAAGAGCAGACCCAGGATAACTACGTTACTGAATGATGAAATTTATCTAAATTATTATAACTGTCAACACTCTATGACAGTTCAGTCTGCCAAAATTATTAAGTTTTTCTGTATGCTTCACATAGCATTTTATGACTACAAAGCACTTTAATGTTCAATACTTTTTTGATTGTCATGATTCTCCTGTCTAGGATAGATTTATCTATTTTACAGATAAAGAAACCAAAGCTCAAAAAAGTGATTTGAGCAAGGTCACACAGCCAATGAAATGCAGAAGAGGGACTCCATGTCTTCTAATCCGAGTGTAGTGCTTCTAGCACTTAGCACAGTGACTGGCACATTGTAGGCTCTTAATAAATGTTTATTGATGATGCTACTGATGATGCTTTTAAACTTAATCATATTGATTATGTACTTTTATTTAAGTTGTAAACAAAAGAAACTTAATTTTCAAATATTTACTTTCAGGTTTTTTACCTGTTCTAAGAATGAAATCACTGTTCTTCTTATAGTGACAATCTCTTTGGAAACTGTCAGTATGCATAGCCATTTGATATTTGTAGCCTAACTTAAGATTTCATCCTATATTTAACCAGAACACAATTTGCTTAAGAGAGTTTTGCTTCCAAGAAAACAGACTAGTATATGAAATAAACACAATTGTTATCTCAAAAAGTTCTTAATACATTATATTCCATGATAATATAGTCAAGCAGAATTGGCACAAGAATATGAGTATGATGTACAATAGTAGTTGGGTTATATTGTGACTATAAGCACAGTCATACTTCATTGAGTCTTTTTTTTTTTTTTAAAACACGTGGATTCCAAGACTCACACTACCTTTTGATGAAATAACACCTTTGAAACAAAGATTCCAATTGCTCCAATTAATTTCAAAAAGTCTTTATCATTTTGAAAAAGGCTAGAGTTATTAGCTTGGAAACAATAATATTTTAGCATAATTTTTTTCTGGATAAAGCAACAACAGGAATAGAGAAAAGACTTGTGATTTTACTGGTTATGGGGAAATCCTAAGTGGAGAATCTCTGTTTACCAGTGCATCTTTTTTCTGCGACAAAACTAAAGAGTGGCTTAGAGCCTAGTTTCTTACACTATGGGGGTCATGACCCCATATGGGGTTATATAACTAAATGTAGGGTTTGTGAAAAATTTGGCAACAGTAAAAGTTTATGTATACCTATTTTATTTACATATATATCTGGGGCTGCGGAAAAATTTCTCAGGTGAAAAGGGGTCTAGAGTGGAAAAAGTTTAAGAAGCCCTGGATTATTATCACCAGGATCATACACTATGATCAGGTGGAATTTATACCAAGAATGCAGGTCTGGTTCAACATTAGAAAAACTACCAGCATAATCAACCACATCAATAACAAAAACTAACCAAAATCATATGATTATCTCAATAGATGCAGAAAAAGCTTTTGACAAAATAGAGTATTCTTTCCCATTAAAAACACTAGAGAGCACAGGACTAAATGGAGCTTTCTCTAAAACGATAAGCAATATCCACCTAAAACTATCAGCAAACACTATATATAATGGGAATAAGTTAGAGGCATTCCCAATAAGATCAGGGGTGAAATAGGGATGTCCATTATCACCTCTAATATTTAATACTGGACTAGAAATGTTAGCTTTATCAATAAGAGAAGAGAAAGGAATTGAAAGAATTAGAATAGACAAGAAGAAAACAAAACTATCACTCTTTACAGGTGATATGATGGTATACTTAGAGAATCCGAGAGAATCAACTAAAAAACTATTTGAAACAATTAACAACTTTAGTAATGTTTCAGGATATAAAATGAATCCACATAAATCATCAGCAGTTTTCTATTCATGACCAACAAACCTAAGCAGAAAAGAAATAGAAAGAGAAAATTCCATTTAAAAATAACCGTAGACAACATAAAATATTTGGGAGTCTACCTGCCAAGACAAATGCAGGATCTATATTAACCGATTCTAAAACACTTTTTTACACAAATAAAACCAGATCTAAATTGGAAAAATGTCAATTGCTCATGGATAGGCCAAGCAATATAAAAAAAAGACAATTCTACCTAATTTACTTATTGTAATGCCATACCAATCAGACTACCTAAAAATTATTTTATAGAGCTAGAAAAAAAATAATAAAATTCATCTGGAAGAACAAAAGGTCAAGAATATCAAAGAAAACTAATGAAAAAATGCACAGGAAGGAGGGCTAGCTGTACCAATCTGAAGCTATACTAGTGGTACTAGCTAAGAATAGAGGTGGTGGATCAATGGAATAGGTTAGACACCGTAGGTAAATGACTATAGTAATCTACTGTTTGAGAAACCCTAAAGACTCCAGCTTTGGGGATAAGAACTCACCTATTTGATAAAACTGCTGGGAAAAATGGAAGCTAGTATGGCAGAAACTAGGCATAGATCAACATTTTATACCATATACCAAAATAAGGGTCAAATGGTTCATAATTTAGACATAAAGGGTAATACCATAGGCAAATTAGGAGAGGAAGGATAGTTTACTTCTCAGATCCTATGGAGAGGAGAAGAATTTATGACCAACCAAGAGATAGAGAATATTATGAAATGCAAAATGGGATCATTTTGATTACAATAAATTAAAAAGATTTTGTACAAACAGAAGCAATGCAGCCAGACGGAAAGCAGAAAGCTGGGAAACATTTTTTGGGGGGCAGGGCAATGAGGGTTAAGTGACGCCCAGGGTCACACAGCTAGTGTCAAGTGTCTGAGGCTGGATTTGAACTCAGATCCTCCTGAATCCAGGGCCAGTGCTTTATCCACTGTGCCACCTAGCTGCCAGGAAACATTTTTTGTTTGGTTGGTTTTTTTTACAGCCAGTGTTAGTAGAGTTGTGAACTGATCCAGCCATTTTGGAGAGCAATTTGGAACTACACCCAAAGGACTATGGGACTGTGCATACCCTTTGATCCAGTAATACTACTACTAGGTCTGTATCCCAAAGAGATCATAAAAAAGGGAAAAGGACCCACATGCACAAAAATATTTCTAGCAACTCTCTTTGTGGTGGCAAAGAATTGGAAATTGAAGGGATGCCCATTAACTGGAGAATACAAGTTGTGGTATATGAATGTAAATGGAATACTATTGTGCTATAAGAAATGATGAGCAGATTTCAGAAAAATCTGGAAAGATTTAAGTGGATTGATGCTAAGTGAAATGAGAAGAACCAGGAGAACAATGTTCACAGTAACAGCAAAGTTGCACGATGATCAGCTGTGATAGACGTAGCTCTTCTCACAAATACAACGATCCAAGACAATTCCAAAGAACTCCTGATGGAAAATGCAAAATGCTCTCCATATCCAGAAAAAAAAGAACTGTGGAATCTGAATGTAGATTGAGCCGTACTGTTTCTATTCCCCCACCTTTTGAGGTTTTCCCCTTTTGTTCTAATTCTTTTTTCCCATGACTAATGCAGAAATATGTTTAATGTGATTGTACATATATACCCTATATCAGATTGCTTTCTGTCTTGGGGAGGAGGGAGGGAGGGGAGAGAGAAAAATTTAGGACTTAAAATCTTATGAAAACAAATGTCGAAAATTATCTTTACATGGAAGAAAATAAAACACTATTAAGAATGGAAAAACAAAAAAAGAAGCCCTGGCTTAGAGAACTAGATTTTAGGTGTCTTTGCCAGGTCACAACAACTTATGTTAGAGGAAGAACTTGAAGACAGGTCTTCCTATCTTCACGGTACCCTTTCCCCACTCATGTATATACATACCCTTCAAACCTTCAGTGTAGATGTGGTTTTAGGGGAGAAATTCCTTTGTATTTTTTTGGGGGGGGGGAGGGGGTCAGGGTGTGGGTGGATGATGGTTATTAAGTAATTTAAAATGTCAAATAAAACCTGTAAAGTATGAAAAGCATTTGGAAGACAAGCTTGTTATAGAGCAGCATGAAATCAAGTCAGAAAGGAAAAAACACAATTAGTATGTAAAAGAACTATGAGACTTTCTTGAAATAAAGTAACATTTAACTTGGATTTAGTCTGATTGTATTTTTTTTTAAAGTAATTTGCAAACTTTTACCTGAATAGAAGGTAGCCTAGCTGCTATATACCCATTCCCAACAAAAACCTAAAAATAGCACTGGAACAAATACTGATTAAGAAATCTAATGAGAAACTAGTGTAAGCAACTTTTTCCACCCCCAAAATGCACAAAAAGTCATCCAGAAGTCTAGAGGCAACAGGAAAGGGGGGGGGCTGTCAGAAGAGCTAGCTTGAAAGAAGGCAAACAATATGGCAGCCTCCTAGTGTGAACAGAGATGGTGAGAGAAACCTGTAGCCTATCTATAGCCTCAGGCAGCAAGAATGAAGGGCTCCCTAGAGAGAAAGGTCCAGTGAAATCAAAAAAATCTAAAGCCTGAACCTTGGAAACTACTAGGAGCAGCAACACAATACGCAACACAAGACACCCCAGGACCAGTGGTTTCAAGGCTTTTACCATTTTGTTATGAGACACCAATAGATTATTCTGAAGATCAATGTTTTCAACCTCAAAAATCCAGGGGGAGCTAACTCCAAAATGTAGAGATCAATATAGGAACCTAGGTAACTCGGGTCAAGACCAAACATCTTACTCAAAAGACAGCAATGGTTGAAGCTTGGCCCTGACACAAAGCCCCAATTCAAGAACTATGGCTGGAGAAAGAAACAGAAGATAGTAACCAGTATAAAAATTTTTTTAATAAAAATGCAAAAATCCAACCTAGGAGAGGAGTAACTTAATAAGAGGTGCAAGTAGGGACACTAAAGAAAAAAGATTTTCCCAAGACTATATAATTTGAATGCCTAGAAGAAATGATGCAAGAGATATAGGAAAGAATTGGAAGGAGAATAAATTCACTTAAAATAGAAAATGGTAAGCCTTATCTAAATAATAGATTCCTGTGAAAATTAGGACAGATAAAAATAAATCAATGATTCCACAAGATTAGCAAGAAATATTAGTACAAAATCATAAGATTTTTAATAATATAAGAAAATGGAAGGTATGATATAAAAAAATAACTGACCTAAAAAAGGCCAAGAAGAGATCATCTAAGAATCAGACTTCCTAAAAACTGATTAAAAAAAAAGAGCCTGACTCCATTATTCCAAGAAATCATAAATGAAAATCGCCCAGACCTATTAGAACTGGAAAACAAAGTGAAGACAGAAAAAAATTCACAGATCACCTCCCAAAAAAAACTCCAAAAGAAAGTCTCAGAAATGTCATAGCCAAGAGTTGTATTCATTTTCTTGAAAAAGAGCCTTTAACAAAATGGACAAAAGGAAGAATACTTTAGATGGCAATGCCAGCCCAAAGATAAAATAAGAGGTTTGTTATTACATTAGAAAAAAATGTGATGTAACTGAACAGCATGAATGTAGTCATGGTAAGTTTAAAATAGGATGAAATGTCAGAATGTCTAAATCTATGGTAAAGAATATTATAAAATATGCAGCCGAAATAAAAGAAAAAGGCAAGTATTTGCAGCAGCTTTTTTGTGGTCTATAAACAATTACAAGGAAAAGAAGTGTTTATGATAGAAATGAAGCATCTTTTAGCTACATAGATAGGAGACTGCAATAAAAATGTATCCTTTTTAGCAGAGAAGTATTCAGACAAAAGTTTCAAGTTTATTTAAGGCAAAGAAAAGGAAATGAAGTGGATAATGAAACAAATTATTGGGAGCACTGTTTGGTTCTGTTGCTTTAAAAATGGAATTCGATTGAGTAATGTTTAAAATTACCTCATTGTGTAGATCAATCAGGATGTGGCAACTAAATATCCTGATGTTCTGATGAAAATAAATGAACACAGTAATACACTATCAACAAAATTTTTAACATGTATAAAAACAGGATTATTCTGGAAAACGATGCATTCCAGAACTTTATATTTCTTATAATTGGCATTTCAACCTGCATTTAGTGTCTAATGATCAGTTTTACACTTTTTTTAAGGCAATTGGGGTAAGTGACTTGCCCAGGGTCACACAGCTCGTAATTGTTAAGGTGTCTGAGGCCGGATTTGAACATCAGGTCCCTCCTGAATCCAGGGCCGGGCTTTATTCCACTGTGCCACCTAGCTGCCCCAATTTATCACGTTTATTGGTGGTTATACAGAAAGTGAGTTAAATTAAAACCAATTCCCTATATATCAGTCTCGAAATTTTCGTGTCTGTCTTTGATGATCAAAAAAGAAATCATGGTTGTCTAAAGCTGCTTTCAAAGACTAAAGTTCAATTATTTTGGCTCAGCTGTTGAAAAAATATTGCAAAGATAACAATTTTCACTTTTAAAGCTTCATGATTTTAAGATAATGCCCAAAATTATCCACTATACTTGATTCAGTGTATGAGAAAGCAAGCACTCAAAGTTTTGCCAACATATGGATAAAACTCCTCTGCACCTACCAGAGCATATGTATGAAGATTTAAAGAAAGAGAAAACCACTCAGGTCTATATACTATTAAAAATTTCCAACAACAATGATATTTTGGCATATCATCAATGTAGGCTTATCTTTGGGATGATATTCAGTTATGTTTTTATTTTTTAAATTTTGCTTTCTATAATGATGCTAGTATTTTGGGTTTTTTTTGTTTTGTTTTGGGGCAGGGCGAATGAGGGTTTAAGTGACTTGCCCAGGGTCACACAGCTAGTAAGATGTCAAGTCTCTGAGGCCAGATTTGAACTCAGGTCCTCCTGAATCCAGGGCTGGTGCTCTATCCCACTGGTGCCACCTAGCTGCACCCAATGCTAGTATTTTGTAATAGATTTTAATCAAAATTTTAAAACCTTTTGCTATATTACATTAATAAACTGATTTTAAAACTTATATAAAATTTTTCCATTCCATATTTCCATTAGGCTGGAACCAATGACCATATTTTATATAATAATAACTTTGAATAGTACAAATTTGAATAATGTGATCAATTTCAAGGGGTTCATTTACACTACTCTGGACCTCCCTAGAATGACTAAAATTCTGAAGCAAAAGATTCTGCAGCCTAGTTGTGACAAAGGCTTAGTACACATGACTACCAGGTTTTCTAAGCAAGATAACACTGAATAAATACACTGGCTAAGAGCCAAGTAGTCCTCTACAAGTGACAGGCTCTCTTTTGCCTCTATCAGTATCAAATACCTTTGAAGCCAAAGTGGATTGTCTGATGCTTACATAGAAATATGTTGGTTCTCAGTAGGGTTCCCACTTGTCAAACTATTCTGAGAATGGGAACTAGCTAAAAGTGGTTGTTTTTGCTCTGAGAATAACTTGTCAGGTGAATATATTGCCAAGAGACAGCTCAAAGTACAATTCCACATGTTACCCTATTCTCTGGCTACCAAGAAATCTGGCTGCCATTACTGTTTCCTTTAAGATTTTGAGGACTATCTTCATTTGTTCATCATTTATTAAGCAGCAAAGCACCGTGCAAGGTATTGAGTAGAAACAAAGATAATTAGGCCAGGGTCCCTGCCTGCCCTTACAGAACTTAAAATTTTGTAGAGAGACAGAACATGCATACAACAATGATGGTACAGAATAAAAAGAGAAGATAAAAGTGCACAAAGTACTAAATGAGGTCAGAAGGAAGAGAGCTAAGTTCTGACTGGGGAGGAAAAAATGAGGGAAGATTTTACTAAGCAGAAGTACTATCTGATCTGGGTCTTGAAGGATCAGTGGCATTAATCCTTCCAGGTATGTTGTCTGACTCTTTGTGACCCCATGAGCTATACTGTCCATGGAGTTTTTTTTTTCTTTTCTTTCTTTCTTTCTCTCTCTTTTTTTTTTTTTTGTGGGGCAATGAGGGTTAAGTGACTTGCCTAGGGTCACACAGCTACTAAGTGTCAAGTGTTTGAGGACACATTTGAACTCAGGTCCTCCTGAATCCAGGGCCGGCGCTTTATCCACTGTGCTATGTAGCTGTCCCCAAGACTCTTAAATTTTACCAGCTCCCTAACTCTCTTGGTATTTGATCTTTGTCAAACCTAAGGCTCTGTCAGGGAAGTCCCTATTGTTTCATTATCTTTCCCTCCATTAATAACACTTCAGTGCAATTGTAATCTCATCAATGTAGATATTGTCTGCGGTAAGAGTTTGCCTGACTCCCAGTTTAGCATTCTCATTCTGTAAAGCTTGTCCATTTCCTCACATAAATCCTTTATGAGGGGTCTATACAACATGCTGAAGGCTTACTCTAGACCTCGACATTACATGTGTGCTCAATTTAACAAACAGGCTGTCCATTTGGTATCCCTCCCCATTTCGACATGCCCAGCCCACCCTTCCTCTTCTAGTCACATATCTGATATCTTTTACACTTCTTCATGCGCACAATCTTGATTAGTATGCTGCAGTCTATTTACAACCATAATGCATTTCTCCATTTCCCTTTATGTGACAAATGATTTTGATTCCTTACAGAATGAGGTATTCTATGATTCATAGCTATATTGCATCAGTGGATGAATATTCATATTTTTAAAATGGGATTTTTGTTTCATGGAGAAGCTTGGGTTGATTAAAAGAACTATACAATTTCCCAAACATAATCCAGTCTATTCTTTTCATTTTAATAATTTCTGGGCCAGTTTGCTGTTCGTTTGCATGTCTGTCCAAGATATTATGTGCTGATGAACCAGCTCCGTCAGTTGTCTAATTCCATTAACTTCTATAACTGAGAATTAAATCTTCTGTTTACAGTTACAGAAATTCTGTGAGGCATATATGTACAAATGGCATTCCCATTTCATAGGCGACTACCACTGAAGGAAAGGCTTAGTGTGACACTCATGATGACACATCTTTACAGGTAGGCATGGGGAATAAATCGCACCCAGGTCTCCAGATTCTTAATCTTGTGTTACTGTCCCTCCTATTTACATCATCTTAAAGAGATCCCTAAAATTCTTTTGACAGGCTTTAAGCTATTTTTTCATACTTCCTTAAGTACAAAGTGAATAACTCTTACTGGCCTTTGCTGATACTATAAGGTCCTGCACATAAGTGGAAGTCTAAAAGCAATCTAAAAGCAATTGTCAGTTAATTTTCCATTTAAGAGGATACCATACACCTCAATGCTGTTAAAAATTGAGCAGGGTTTCAGGTAGAAATCTACAACTGTCCCTTTATCATCCCTCAACTGATACTGAAGTATGGCTAATTGGTTTAAAGTAAAAACAGCCAATTATATATTGACTGTTCTTTTGAAGAATGTTTTTTATCCTTCTGTAAAATCTTTGATATAAATCTAAAAAAGCAAGCATGACTACACTGACTACTTGAAATATAATAAAATATCACATTCAAATTCTGAAAATATACCTCATCCTTAAATGGCTTGCAAATACCTAGAAAGGAAAGAAAAGCTGTCTAGTGTCTAAGTTAGAGAGAGGTAGGGCAAATAACTAAGAATCATGTTGCCTTCCCAAGTCAGAGGCAAAGGAACTTGTCCTGGCTTCCAAGTGTTGAGAGAGCTAGTTTTATCTTCTGTCCAATTTTCCTATGTTTCAACTAGATGATGGGAAAAATTCTAAATTTTCTCTCGCAGGTGACCTTCTGGGGCCTTGGAATCAAACTCGTGACTCTAGGACATAAAATCTTTGTTTCTTTGATTTCAAAATGAGATATTTCAGTTTTTCAAGAACATTTGAAAGTCTACACATACACATTAAGTTAGTTTTACTTCATAAAAGGTGTATTATGAATTTGAAAGATTTCCTCTTGGACAAGTTTTTTCTTCCCATTCAAGTGGGTTTTTCGAATCAGTGTTTTCAAAGTGACCATGACCACGATATCTTTTTGTTCTACCAGAGGGTGGATTATGGGATGTGTCCTACCTTGAACAAAGACTATCAACAGGATTGCCCTCCAACATAACTATATCACACACATCATCTATTATCCCATAAAACTCCCCTACTTTGACCAATGGTATTCCATGGATGGTCCAGGCATTGGCCCCAGAATGCTAAAAAGCTAGCTAGTTCCCAGGCATTTGCTGCTGTTGTGAAGACAAAATTTTCTACCCTTCCAGAATTTCCATCTCTAGCCCCATTCCCTGTCCCACTTCCCCATCACCTTGAGATGCAGTAAATAACCTTCAGAGGATAGGCTCTGTGTTCTAGGCCAGTGGTAAATGAACAAGACTGCTCTTTTTTCCATTTTGACTGGGCCAGGATGAATTGGGATCAACATTACAATTCTCCTTTTGTTATCTTTCCCCCCAAATCCACCACTCTTCTGAACTTGATTTTGAGGGCATCACCAGTTGAACTTAGGTCAAGCAACAGACTGTCTGTAGCCTGAGGACAATCCTGGATGGCCACAAAGTGATTACTTTCTTTTTTGGCCATTGGAATCCATTGGAACAAAATGATAAAACATGTCTTTCCTTTCTATAGAGACTATGGTAGAGTAACAGAAACATGGTAAAGGCTGCTACAATTCACATTTCTCAATCTGCAAATCTTAATTATAATAACTAGCATTTATATATAATGCTTTAAGGTTTGCAAAGCACTTGACAAATACTACTCCAATTTATCTGCAGAGAGAAGTTAAGGGAATTGTTTGGTGTCACACAGCTAATAAGGGTTTGAGGTCAGATTTAACTCAGGAGTTCCTGATTCCAAGCCTACTGCCCTATCTACCTTACTACATAACTGCCGGCACTGTGTGCAAAATCTCATATATCAAATGAGGTAATACATTTTAAATCTCGCTGCAAACTGAAAAGTGTTTAAGCTGTTAAAGATAAAAAACTGCACTAACACTTTTGGAACATCCTGCATAAAAGTGTTAAGCTATCATCAGCATCATCAGTTTCTCTAACAGCCAACAAGCTAATACAATACTGGAGGAAATGACCCAAGGTTCCCCTCAGCGATACAAATAAGTTGCAGAGTTGGTTTCATCTTGCATCCAAAAGAAACAAGAAGCATTTCATAGGACATTTGGTCACTAAGGTCTTCCAAGATGACATCAGACGAATAGACCATAGTAAAGAACTCACCAACATTTTATGCAGAAGAGGAAGTACAAAAATTACATGAATAATTTGAGCAGATACTCCAAATTAAGTCAACTTACACCCCAATGTGAGAGGCCTCATGCCATAGTAGATAGAGATGGTGTCAAAGCCAGGAAGACTTGGGCTCAAGTCCCTCATCAGACATACTGGCTATGTGACTCTGAGTCAATCACTTAACTTCATGGTACTATAATTTGCAGAGAAGTTGTTGACCTGCACTGGGAGAAAGAATGTGAAGGATTTCCCTGTATCAATGAAATCTAATCTAGTCTCTATTCCTAAACCTTGATACTAACTTCAATACAAATGCAGGCCTAGGGAAGGACAGTGAAAACTTTGTTGGGACACTTTGAGCTTGTTTACTACTCAGAAGCCTCACATTTATATATCCCAACTTTTCTCTTTTCAAAAACAGTAAGAAGATACTCATATGTAGTTGGCAAGCATGGTATAACAGAAAAAAATGAAACTAACTTTAACAGATAGGAAAGGACTTAGCAATCATTTCAGCCTGAATACATGCAAATTATTGACTGGTTAAAGGTCAAAGAATATGACAACTTGGAAGAAAAGACAAAGGTAAGATGACATTAGATGCATCTCCAATCAGTTACATAGGGCAGCTCCTATCTAATCAATCAAACTCTTGATATAAAAGGATAATGGTAGGGAGGCAATTTAAGGGGCTTGTGAGAGGGAGAAGGGGTAGACAAAAGCAAAGATCTCATCATTATTTTTCGTTTGTTGGTTTTTTGGTTTTTTTTGGCGGGGCAATGAGAGTTAAGTGACTTGCCCAGGGTCACACAGCTAGTAAGTGTCAAGTGTCAGAGGCCGGATTTGAACTCAGGTCCTCCTGAATCCAGGACTGGTGCTTTATCCACTGCACCACCTAGCTGCCCCATATCATTATTTTTCAATAATATTTTTATTCATTTTGATTAAAAGTTTAATTGATAGAAAACCTTCAATCCCATGTCACATGGAGAGATATAGTAGCCAAGAGTAACACCAATTTAGAGTATGAACACCTGTCTAAAATATTATTGGAGGAGGAAGATGGAAGTCTATAAATAGTTTCTGCCTCACAAAACATCAAAAAGCATATGAGGGGAAAATGAATCTCTAAGAACTTGGCATGGAATCTAGCTAAGTCAAATGACTATCTGAAGAGGGAAAACAGAAGGAAGATACAAACAAATTTAAAATGGAACAGATCTGCCAACATTTTAAAAGTAATATATTCTCATCAGCACTGCTAGTGTAACAACATTTTGCACTCACCCCAGCACCTGTTGTATTCTGTGAATGAATGTCACGAACACTTGCTAAGATTAAGTAAGGGATAGCAACAAAATATATTCAAAAGAAATCCAACATAGAGGTGAAATTTTTATACTCTATTTTTTTAAAAAATAAGCTTATGTTTATTTTTTTAATTTATTTTTTTGCAGGGCAATGGGGGGCTAAGTGACTTGCCCAGGGTCACACAGCCAGCAAGTGTCAAGTGTCTGAGGCTGGATTTGAACTCAGGAACTCCTGAATCCAGGGCCGGTGCTTTATCCACTGCGCCACCTAGCTGCCCCTATACTCTATTTTAAAAAGTATTTTTCCTCCAATTAACAAGCATTTATTTTCTCTTCTTATCCCCCTCTCCTCATTGAGAAAGAAAAAAAACAAAACAAATTCCCAAATTGGCCACGTCCAAAAAATATGTGTATCAACATGCACCCTGAGTTTACCATGGAGATGACAATTTTGGAGGTAATCAGGAATAACTTAAAGAAGAAAAGAGTATACTGAATGGAGGAAAGGAAGGGAACCTTCATTTTTAACAACTCAATCCTTATAAAACATCAAAAAAAATCACTAACACTAGAGATAGACTCTGATAATGTAAATGAAGTCTTCCCTTCCCCATCATAAATTCCAGATAGTAACAGACAACTATAAAACAAGTAGTGGAAAAAAGAGAGGAAGAAATTCTGATTAATTTAAAGGAGATGTTCTTAACATTTTTTGGTATCCTTTACCCCCTTCACTTTGGTAAGTCAAGTGAAGCCTATAGATCTCTTCTCAGAATAATGTTTCTATATGGAAAAATAAAATATACAATCTTACAAACAAATTATAGTGAAATATAGTTACCAAAATGCTAAAAAAACAAATTTGAGGTAGAGTTCATGAACTCCCTGAAATCCATCCCAAGCAATTTGTGGATCCTAGGTTAAGAACTTCTGGTTGAAGGCTTACTTAACTTGTGGCAGCAGGCTATGCTGCTTTTCCAAAAAAAAAAAAAAAACCAAAACCCTGACCTTTTTAATTTAAAATTCTCTTTCTACTTATCATATTATAGCTCTCAAATAATTTACAATTCACTAAAATTTGTTATTAAATGAAATAATTCAACAGTTATGATTATGGAGCTTAAGGTGAACAACTTACAAATGACCTAAACTTGTTCCTAACCGAAACAATACAACTTTTAAATTTAGTTTCCTTAAAATATACATGGATAATGATAAACATTTGTAAGACTAGAAGTCCACCTCTAAAATGGGTAAGGCATATGCCTAGGATAACATAACTACTTGGGAGCAGAGTCAGCATTAGGATCCAAGTCACCTGACTCTCAGTCCAGTAGTTTTTCTACCTCACTAAGCTTCCATAATCTGACAAACTATCAAATATGCCAAGAATGACACCCAAATAGCCTACGGTCCCATAGGATATTTTTGACTGAAAATGGGATGACATGGGTAACAAACTTGATGAACTAGGTTACTCTAGGACTGTTCAAGTGCTCCCAGGCCATTCTCACATAAAACCTGTACAAAAACAGGCCTGGACTTCAGATAAAGAGGTAGGGACAGACTGTTGCATATACATACTTATGTAGAGAGAAAATGACTTACCTGGCCCCCAAACCTCACTTTGCAGATGTTAAATATAATACAACCAGCAGAAATCCACTAATGATTCTTTCTTGCTATAGGTTTAACTCCTAAGTTTTACTCAGTCCTTGGGCAGCTTGAATATTAGGAAAACCGTATCTACTTCACAGGATCATAGATTTAGGACTGGAAGTGACCCTAGAGATGTCTCATCTTTGACTTTACAAGTAAGGATATTCATTTGTCTATAATGTCCTCCTCCTTCCCATATCTTAACCTGCTGAATTCTTAACCATCCTTTAAAACCCAACTAAAATGCCATCTCTTTTATGAGGGCCCCTCTCCCCAGTTTCTCATTTGCATTTACAGAAGGGATTCCCTTACAAGCAAAGTTCTATGTGTTGATGACATCAGAGGTCCATACATATATTTTTTGCATACATGCACACAAATATATATATATGAATATACTAATGTATGTACATATACACCATATATATCACATGGCTGGGGAAGGGAAGAATCAGTGCAAATTTTATGAATGAGGTGGTGTCTGAGTTGAACATTAATGGGAAGAATTTCACAGACAGAAACTGAGGGTCAGGGGGATGGAGTGGATAGGAAGACCATCTCAAGCCTACCAGACAGCAGCCCCAAATGGGAAGGAATCAGGGAACTGTGGGTAATCTGCTTTATAATCACCTAGAGCAATGTTGGTTATCAACTTTGGTTTCAGAACACTGTGTATTCAATTATTTCAAATGTTGAGGATCATATAAAAATTTCAACTTTTAAAAAACACATTAATACAAGATTTGCTTGACAATTCATATAAGCAGGTGGCCCACAGAGGACTTAGGGAGTCTTTTTCTTTAAAGTTTACAGAAAGGAAGTTCTTGCCTCCAAGATTTGGTTGTTTGGGTAGAAGAGATACCATTTTTTTTCCCCAGGAGGGAGAAATGAATTTATGTGTTCCCTATATCTCTGGGTTGGAATATATTTTCACCATAGAATTTCAGTTATAGTATAGTTTAATCCACTTTTGTGGGCTGGCTTAGGAACTTAATCAACATTTAGAATATTGTTTCTTTGAGAAAAATTCAAAAATTGCTATTTCCAAAGAACTGACCTTCTAAGCATGTATTTAGGACAGAAATTATTTGTACATTAAGTATCTTCCTGGACATGCCACAACTTTTCTGTCTTAAAAGTTGAGAAATGACATCAGGAGGTTAGGAATCATGTTTAATGTTCAACACAATACTTCTAACACTATTGAAATTTAAAATAGAAATGTGTCGATTTAAGATCAAGACTTCATAGCTGAAAATACAAGTTTACATTTAACAGTGGGCAGGTGCCAAAACTTTATTAAAGCATAGATGTTTTTGAACAGCAAGTTCATAAAAGGCAATGCTGCTTCTTTCAATCTGGCAAAACAATTACTCTCCCTCAAATTAAGATGAGGTTTTAAACATTACATTGTAAAGTCTTTGAGATAACGAAAATGTACTCTTCAACAAATACATCAAAGTAATAAAATATGTACTGAATATTAAATTATAAGACAAAGTACAAGGTTAAGGGCATTTAAAGTAAAACACTTCAGTCAAAAAAGCAATTATAATAGAATTTAACTTTTAAGTAACACTAGAGTCTATGTATTACACAGAAGCAAGAAGAGACAATTATTTCAGCACCTAAGAACACTTAAATTGAAGTGGCTTGCCACTGCCAATTCACATGGACTAGGCAATTTAAATGTATTGTCCATATATCAGAACAGAACAGTCACAACAATGGAAGCCTGACAGTAAGAAGGTATGAGAATAATTAGGGACAGCTTGAAAGGACAGTGGAGGATCGCTAATACTAAAAATTAACCTTGGTAGTGACAAGTATGCACAGAATGATGTATACAGGGAAGAACCAGCAGTCCAACTAGACTAGAACAGAGATTTTGTGAAGGGGAATAATACAAAATAAGTAAGATTGGAAAGGCAGGTAGGAAACCTTGTGGAGGGCTTTAAATGACAGAAGAGAGCATATTTTATCCTAGAGACCACAGGCAGTCTATTCAAGATTTTGAGCAAGGGGAAGAAGTGTGTGTGTGTGTGTGTGTGTGTGTGTGTGTGTGTGTGTGTGTGTGTGAGAGAGAGAGAGAGAGAGAGAGAGAGAGAGAGAGAGAGAGAGATCTGTAAAGGTTAAGAATATTAATTTGGAAGCTGGATTGGAGACCAGTTAGAAGACTAGTGTATATTATAGAGAAAAAAAGATTTTTAAAGACTTTAGGAATCTGATCAATACAATCATAAACCATGAATTCAGAACAATGAAGATAAAACATGCTACTCATCTTATGACAAAAGAAAGTGAGCTTGAAATGCAGAAGAGATGCATAATTTTGCACAAGGTTCTGGACTATGTACTGTGTATTGAGGGATTTGTTTTTCTTGTTTTTAAAAAAACATTTGTTCAATGGGTATAGTGGTAGGAGGGACATATTAATAAAAAAATACTTGTTACTTGAAAAATAAAAATAATAAATTGTTTTTAAAGGCCATTTTAAAACTAAGCAAGCAGTTACAAGGACCTAAACTAAGTTGATGGCTGTGTGAATGAAGAGAAGGGAACATTAGAGAGATATTATGGAGATAGATGTGCCAAATTATAGGATACAGGGGTTGAGGGAGAAAGAAGAATCAAGGATAATTCCAAAGCTGTTCACTTGGCAACTGGAAAGATGGAAATGCATTCAACATAAACTATTTAGTATGAAAGAGACAAGGCTTTTAGGAGAACTATGAATTTCATTTTGGACACATCAAGTTTTAGACACCTATAGGACATCCCACTGGAGACAGCCAGGAGACAGCTGGTAACATGTACTTGAAGTTTAACAGAAGTTAAAGCTAGATGTACAGACTTTGGAGTCAACTACACAGAAATGATTCAACTGAGGGGAGCTAAAGGGAGCACTAAAAGAGTATGTGGAGAGAGAAGAGAGTCAGATAATGTGCTTTATAAGATTCCCCACACTTAATAATCATGAGGAAGAGTATGATAACCTGGCAAAGAATACCAAGAAAGAGTAGTCAGATGGAGAGGGCAAGAACCACAAGAGAGTAGTGTTACAGAAAGTAAGGAGAGAAAGTCTGGGGTAGGGCTGGAGTGTGGGATATGGGAGTGAGTGGTCAAGAGACACACGCTATAGAGAGGTTAGCAATCTTGGAAGAAGCAATTTTATTCTAGTGGTGGGGTTGGAAGTTAGGCTGTAAAGGACTGGAAAGTGAATGGGAGATAAGGAAATGGAGCCACATATAGACATAGTATTTTAGAATTTTGGTTGTGAAAAAGAACAAATATAGGGTGATAGCATGAAGGAATAGTAGGGTCAAGTGAAACAGTTTGATTTTTTTCAGATTTTGAAGTTTCATTTTAAGTGTTGGGGAGCGTCTGAGAACATTTGAAGGTGATAGGGAAGAAGTCAGTGGCTATGGAAAAGTTGAAGATGGGAGAAACAAAGGGGATGAAGAAGAAGAAAGGCTCCCAGAAGAGAGAAGAGGGAATAAGATTTAAGAGCATTAAGTGGAACATTTGAAAAGAAATCTTACCTCTTCAGCAGTAAATAGGGAGAGAATAGGAGAATGATGAAAAGTGGAGTTTTGAGGGCTGGAGTGAGGGAGAAGAGGTAGCTTCAGATGAATGGTCTCATTTCTCAGGAAATGAGCACATGGGAGTCTGCTGAAAAGGAGGGAAAAAGAAGTGGCGTGGGAAGAGTAAAGAGAGTGTACCTGGTTTAGGATACCTGTGTGTAGAATGTAGTCAGAGAATTATACAGGAAAACACATCACCCAGTAGTGAAGGCCGAATTGATGAGAACATAACCAGGAGGGAACCCAGTTGGCAGTTGCAGAACATTCCTCCACAATGCTCAGCAGCATGGAGGTAGGAACAGGAAAGCAGTTCATAGGCACTAAGACAAGAGAGTGAGAGATTCAAAGGTACCAGCTAGTATATAATTTTTGGGGGGAGGGGGTGGGAGCGTGGCAATGAGGGTTAAGTGACTTGCCCAGGGTCACACAGCTAGTAAGTGTTGTATAGAATTGTTATTTGAGGTTTTTATGACCCTATCTTTTGGCTAGAATTAAAAAACCCCTGGCAGCGGCGCACTGGCCTGGGGCTCAGGCTAGCACCTCCTCAAACAGCACAGTGCTCCACCCACTGGTTGTAGCTGTCGCCATGGTGCTGGCACCTCACATCATCATCACTCGACAACGCCTACATGGGCCTGGCAAAATTATGATGACTGGAAGCCCAGTGAGGACAGTCATGTGACTGTCAGTCAGAGCTGCCAGCCAATTGGCTTGGGGCTGTGTGTGGTCAGCCTGGGGTCTGCTGGGAAGGGAGGTTTTTCCGCCATTCTAGCTTGAAGCTGGAAGGCGAAAGGACAGTGCTGTGTGTTCTCAGCTGATTCCTGGGTGGTGGTGTTATTCGGGTTGTATTATTTCCCTTTCCCCATTTTATTTCCTTTCCCTTAATCCTACTGATCCTGTTTGTGTTTTTTTAAGTTTGTTCTTGTTAAATGAATCCTACTGTTTTGAGGGAGGCTGTCGGTCTCCTTCCTTGCCCCAATATTGCAGCAAGCCGCCTAGCTAACATTCCCCAATTAAAAATTGGTCCTTACAGTGTCAAGTGTCTGAGTCTGGATTTGAACTCAGGTCCTCCTGAATCCAAGGCCAGTGCTCTATCCACTGTGCCACCTAGCTGTATATAATTGAAACAGCTGATAATAGGTTCAAGACTAAAGTGGCAATACTCTGGAAGAAAATGGAGGAAGGAATAAAGAAACTAGATGTCTCACTTGGTGAGGATGAGCAATACATCTGGTGTGGTAAAAAAAAATATGAAAGTTTTTTAACAGTCGGTTAGGATAACTGAAAGATGCCAGTTTTTCTTAAGGACCACCGTTTTGGGGAGGAGACCAACGGCATGAGCTGCGCACGTCAGACTGCCTGCTACGCACTCGACTTCCGGGGTGTGAGCTTAAAAGGCAAGGAGAGAACGGAAGTGGGGGCTTTTTTCCTGCTCTGCTGGTCTCCTGACTGTGCTGCACAGACGGTCTCTCTCTCTCTCCAAAGGTGGCCTTCAGTTTTGGTGAGTTTTTATAAGGAATATAGACTAAGCTTAGACTTAAGACAATTTGTATTGTGTTTCTACTTTCCTATCCTTCTAATCAACATCACCTTGTGACTACCATAACAATAAAAGGTCTATCTAGAAAACCAAAGCTTCTTCCATTTACTAGTCTGGGGGATAAATTAAGGGAAAGGTTAAGTAGGGGGAGATTTTATGATCTAATATCCAATTTTAAATCTCACACTGGGAAGAGTAAGGCACAAGAGGAGATAGAAGGTATAAAATGATTATAGTCAAATAGGGAAATGTCAGTGTTCTGGGCAATAGAAGTGAAACAACTGTGTGTGGCTGAAACAGAATCAAGACGGGTCATATAAGGAGACTGATGAACTTGGAGATCATGGTGTTTAAGGAGACATCAATATGGGTGCTAAAATTTGCAGGGATGAGAACAAGGGACTGAGCTGGAATGGAATCTGTGAATTAGGTAATGAACTTCTCAGGAAGGGAAAATCTCCTGGAGTTTGACAGGCAGAGACAAGGAGTTTACTTACTCAGTTTGATAAATAGTAGTGAGTCTCTCAGTGAAGTTACCAAGTGATGGTACAAAAGTACAATCTGGAATTGAAAGTGAGGAGCAAGGAATGTTCCTACTCCTTTGCTTGTCTTTGTAACCCTGACACTTAGCTGAGTGCCTTGAACATAGGAAGTGCTTACTAAGTACTTGTTGACTATCTCCTACTCCTCCTGCCTCAGTGCTTATAGAGTACCCAGTACTGGACAGTGTATCTATGCATGCACTGTCTTTTGGGGAAAGCCAGCTTAAAGAAAATGGAAAGAACATATGCCTCTTTATCCTTTACCCAGGATAAAAGGGAGCTTATTTATAAGAGGAAGGATTCCAAAGGGCACAAAGGAACAGAAGGACAGAGGATGATATAGACTATGGAGGGTTAAGACTGAGGTACATAGGGATGAGTGTGGGAAGAGATACATAGGAATAAATGGAGCCCCAGCTGGGAATCTGTTTAGTACAGAAAGGTGAATGAGCATGTGATAGAGCGCAGCCCCTAGTGTCTTGTGATGTCTAAGTATAGTCAGAGTGGGCGCTCTCTGTCTCCCAGAAGGCCAGAATCTCATTCCTCTGAGACCTCCATGGCTGAGGAAAAATAAGGTGGTGATTACATCCTTGAAGGTTAGGCTGAACTCAGGCAGTCCAACCTCCTCTCTGTCCTTGCTGCTCCTTTCCCTCCCACTAAAACCTCGTTTTTGAGGAAAAGCCAGAACAGACATCCTTTTATTCTAGCACCCCAACTCCTATTCTTTAGTTCTTTTTTATATGTGTCATCTTCCTCTATTAGAATTTAAGCTCCTTTTCTAGGGCAGGGACTATTTTTCTTTTTGTATGCGTATCCCCAATGCCTGCTACATAATAAGTACCTAAAAAATGCTTGCTGACTTCCACAGCCTCAAAAATGGCTGTCACATAGACACTTAGCTCCTGTTCATAAGTCTTTTTTTTTCTTTCAACAGGGCAATGAGGGTTAAGTGACTTGCCCAGGGTCACACAGCTAGTAAGTGTCAAGTATCTGAACCAGCTTTGAACTCAGGTCCTCCTGAATTCAGGGCCAGTGCTTTATCCACTGCGCCACCTAGCGGCCCCTCCTATTCATAAATCTTAAGCGAAGGTCCTCAGGGTATTTTAGATCCAATGAAGCTTGGGATTAGGGCAGTTTAAGTACCTTTCAGAACAGTTTTTTAGATCTCCTAGGTGCCTAGAGCTGAGGTCTGAGATGGCAGAAAAACCTTTCAGAGCAAGCGCTCTCTAGGCTCAAAGGACGAGTGGCTGCGGCTGTGAGGCCTTTAGGGAAGACCAACACAGGACGATAACATGTGTATACGAAAAAATCTAATGTAACATAAATTGTGGTAAGGGAAAAAAAGAGGCAGACTAAGTACTAGAAGAAAATCTGAGGAAAAATATTATCTGTTCTACTTTTCTTTCTACGTCAACAAGCACTTGTAGTTCTAACTTCCATCCACTCTACCCTCAAAAAAACTTTTTTAAAAAGAAAAGGAAAGGAGACAAGAGGAAAGGAAAGGCAAGAAAAAGAAAAAACAAAAACCCTCTACTACTTTTATGCTTCACCTAGGAAACTTTCAACATACATTACTTCTGGGCTTCTGAATCTCACCAAACTTCAAAAGCCTAATTTAAATGTGTGTTCCTGTGTTGTTGTTGTTGTTTTTGCAGGGCAATGGGGCTTAAGTGACTTGCCCAAGGTCACACAGCTAGTAAGTGTCAAGTGTCTGAGCCGGATTTGAACTCAGGAACTCCTCAATCCAGGGCTGGTGCTTTATCCACTGCGCCACCTCGCTGCCCCTGTTACTGTGTTTTTTAAGGGCTAGGGTTAAGAATTAAGAGATCTTAGGGTAATGATGGGGCTGTCTCATACTACACTTTTGGACACTTTTAAATGCATTTCTACAGGAACAATCTAACATTATAAACTAAAATATATACAATATTTCCTGTAATCATAGAGAATCATTGCGTTCTTTAAGAGAAAATCTTCAAATAAAGCTAGCACAATTTTCAATCTGACAAGAAGTTTAGTGGAAAATGTAATGAATCAACAAATCTATCAACTGATATTTGTCAAAAGAACATCTTTAACATATCCATTAAAAACATCTTTTGAACATCTGAACTGCATGCTTCCAAAGCTAATCATGTACCACAAAACAGGGGAAAATAGAATAAATTACCTGAACTGAAGATGCTGATTCATGTGAATGGTCATTAGCAGCTGCTCCTTGGGAAGTTGCCAGAGGGACTGTGTGAGTCTTTTGGGTCAATGAACTAACATTACTTTCACCTGTCCTATGTGACTGGCAGGCCTCTTTTCTAAGGGGAGACTCCACAGTCTGCTCATCTCCAAATGCAGCCCAAGAGCAACTCTCCTTTTGTTCATCCTCAAAGGCATTCCAATCTGCAGCTTGGTTAGGACCAGCTGAACTAAAATCTGCAAAATCATCTGGGTCTTGAAAAGCACTGCACTCATCTTGAATTTTTGGCCCCAAATCAAGATTCTGAAATTGACTATAACCACTATTTTTTAGCTGTGAAGGAGGTTCAATTCCTGACACAGAAGACTTTCTTGCAACTTCATACCCTTCTGATACAATATCAGAAGTTTGTTTCAGTTCTAACTGAGAATATGTTATTTCCTCTTGACAAGTAGCAGCATCTGTATCCCCCAAATCACCGAAGTCATCACTTGGTTCACTAAAATGTAGAAACTGTTCTGAGGACTCTTCAAAAGTTATGTCACTCATTGAATCTTGAGTACCACTAACAAAAGGTGGAGTTGCACCACTGACTGTGCCAAAGTCACCAAAATCATCTTCATTCGTATCACTACAAGACACAAAATCATTACTACTATCCCCATTTTTCAACTCTATAGAATCATCCAAAACATTTTCTTCTGTCAGATCTATGCTGGTGCTTTGGATGTTTGTACATTTAACAGTTTCTTCTTTGGGAGGATAACTAATGTTGTCATTGGTTTCAGAAGTTTTAATACTGTCCACACAGAGAGCTGCACATTTAAAAGTTAAGAAATCAAGTTTCTCATCAGTTTCACACTGTTCTCTCCTAAGTGTTTCTGCATTATCAGTTGTGTCTGCTGAATTCAAGGTTGATTGTGTGCTAGTATTTGATTCAATCTGTTCCAGTGTTGAAGGGTCATATTTTTCATTAGTTACTACACTGATTTCTGAAATGCAAACCTGATTCTCTTGATCAAGAGTCTCTTCTTCGTTTTCACAGCTTCTCTCTGAAGATGCTTGTTTTACAGAACTTCCTTCATGGATTCTGTTTATTTTATTGTTTTCCTGAATGGTTAGTGCTTCTCTGACATTTAAAACTTCACATCTTGTTTCTTCCAGTTGTACCTTTTCCTTTTTGGAAAACGTGGCAAAATCTGCAAACTCCTCAGCAGGACTAGGTGTGGAGTCTAAGTGAAGCTCAGTGCTGTGACTTTCTGGTCTCTCTGAATCAATGATGTCTAAGTCTTCCTTTCCCTGAGGATTTACAGTGTCCAGTGCTGCAAACCCATTTGTTAAAATCTCTATACATGTGGGTTTCTCACCATTACAACTATCTATTTGCTTGTCATGACAAACTACTTTCATATCAATTCTAAAGCCTTCAGATGTTCCAACATTCTCTCTCTGCTCTACTACTTCATTTAAATCTCCTGGACTTTCTATACTGTCAATTAAAACATTTGAAGTTCTGGACTGAATTATTTCTTTGCTGGTGGTAGAAGGTAAAACATCAGACTGTTCTTTCATAAGACTAGGAAGTTCAGTAATGCTGTCTTTACCATTACCATTTTTAATGGGCTTAAAGCTTGTAAAGCTATCTACATTTTCTGAGAAACCATGAATCGGCATAAAATGATTTGAAGGTATAAATTCTTCCTTGGAATTGGTAAACTCGGGTGCATCAAAATCAACAAATCCTACACCAGAAGGGCTGACTTCAGAAAACCCACCAAATTCTCCAAATTCATCTTCATCATCATCATCTGCTCCATTGTCTAATGGTGGTGGAGATGAAGAGTACATTCGAATGATATCTGGTTCCATTGTTCAACTGCTTTTAGAAGATTAATTTATACCTGCCAAAAAAAAAAAAAAAGGAAAGTGGGTTTTTTTTGTTCTATTATCTTAAAATTTAAAAAGGTGATGCTATATTATGTTTTTCTTTTTTGCTTCTTTAAGGGTTAACTGTTTAAAAAGCTGTATCACATAGATAAGAAATAGTTCTAATTTATAATGTTTTGGGGGAAGGGTTTAATGACTGTTCAAAAGTCTAAGATTTCATTAGGATAATGTGCATACTTATATATTAGAATAGAGTTAAAGTTTTTATAATGTGTTGGTTAATTTGGGGGGGGGGGCGCTATGGTTCTAAAAAGCAACCAATGACCAGAATATCAGTACCTTTAATAGCCTTAGACTTATAGCCTATTAACTATGGAAAAAGAAAAGTCATTGACATTCCTTAATCCTTCTTTTGGTACAGGGACACTAGCTGACACAGGGAATAAAATAGCAGGATTATAAATTTTGAGGAAAGCTGGAATAAATGGGCTACTTAAATTTATTTCAATCATCTATGAATTTTTAAAAATCATGACATACTTAGTGCTTCTACTGGTTTTTAAAAGCTAACAATAACATTTTCTCTGAAGAAAAAGAATAAAAGCAGTTTAATTCAGCAAAAGCCTAAATGACAAAATGATGCAGGTTCCTTAGCGTGTCCTTCAGTTACACTTAAAGCTTTCTTCTAAAATATCTCAAAACCAATTATATTAATACTTTCTATTATTATCTTATTTTATTATTCAGGTAAAGCTACTTTGGGAAGAAAATGTGTAATAGGGTAAGATGACATAAAATTTTGGAAAAGAAAATTATAAAATGTACTTGGTTGCATTTGGAGTTTCAATCTCGCACATTAATAGCAAATAAGAATCATATGAACCACAAAACATTTTAAAATGAAAATTACACAGGCTTTTTAGTAGTAATATTTCACAGCTCAGGAAATTCCATCTTTAAACTTGAAAAATGCTAAATGCTGATTTCTAAGCAGTTGTTTTATCACTAAGGTATTTTAAAAACATAAAACACTAAAATACAAGATACCAGAATTCCTTATACCAGCTAATGACAGTTCAAAACTCCTTCTCTCTTTATTCATAAAGATGTAAAGTGATTTGTGATTCAATAAAATGCCATTCAATTTTAACTCAGAGAATACTTTGGGCAGTCAGACCAAGTCCATCTTCAGGCTACTAAAAAGCAATAGAATGGAAGTTTAAAAAGAAAGTATGAAGATAAAGGGTTCTTCGGCATGTCATCATATATCCCTCCAAAGATACAGAAAAAAAATCAAGCCAATCCAACTAACATAAATTTTTGCTTTAAATCTACATTACAGATCTTTTAAAAAAACAAATGAGGTATAAAGTATCCAATTGGGTTCCTGGGGGGAAAAAAGACAGCGAGTATGGTTCCTAGGGCTTACAAAATTTCTTACTACTCTGTTAAGGAGAGCTTTTTCAGGTGATTCAATTTTTTTAAAACTGAAAAAAAAAAAAAGGTTAGAGATATCTAAAGACCTGAGATTATTAGAATTATTTTAGCTGTTTCACATGTTAAAAAAAAAGTCTTCCAGTTAAACTTTATTCACTAGACCAAAGCTGCTGCTGCTTCTTCTTCTTTTTTTTTTTTTTGAGAAGTATAAAAAGTCTTTATTTATATATTAGAGCACGAATGGGCCAGCTCCCTAATGGAAATGGCCTAAACCAAAGCTTCTTTTTTCTTTTTCTTTTTTTTGTGTGTGGGGCAATGAGGGTTAAGTGACTTGCCCAGGGTCACACAGCTAGTAAGTGTCAAGTGCCTGAGGCCGGATTTGAATTCAGGTCCTCCTGAATCCAGGGCCAGTGCTCTATCCACTGCGCCACCTAGCTGCCCCTAGACCAAAGCTTCTTAAACTGTGAGTTGTGACTCCACATAACTGAATGTGGGGGTTGTGAAAAAATTGGAAATAGTAAAAGGACACACACACACACACACACAATCTATTTTATATACCTGTATACTTGGTGTCGTGTAGAATTTTCTGGGGTGAAAAAGGGTCAGAAGTGGAAAAAGTTTAAGAAGCCCTGCACTAGACCAATGCTTTGGGAATTGAAAATCTCTACAATTACTGTCTGTAAAGTCATGTTACTGCTATCATTTTAGATAACATGATCTGGTGTTCATCTGACAACTCTGTAAATATAGGACATGGAGTCATGAGGATGTGGGTTTGAATCCCAGCTGACATTTATGAAGTCATTTAACCTCCGAGTCTGTCTCTTCATCCATAAAACAGGGTTAATAGCATCTATCTCAGTGTTGTGAGAATGAAAGAATTACTTCAGTTGCTATGTAAATGTGTGATTATTAATTAGATCCCTGTTTTACTCCCGTCAATATTAATCAGTTTGATATGATTCCATAGGTGGAGTGATTATAAGTTCTGTATATTAGGCTCTAGAACGGTGAACTGTGGATTATAAATTCCTATGTTAATCATAGGAAGCTAATATTGAGGACCTCCACCCTTGTTTTTCCTTGTTATGGTGACCAAGCCCAGTTTGGCAGAGGCAGCTCAATTACATGGAAAATCCCCCAGCTGTTTTTATTGCCCCTTCGTTCCTTGTCATCTATTGCCCAATACGGGGAGAAGACCAAAAGCACCTGACCAATAAATAGCCCTGTCTGTCCACCTATCTACTGGCCCACCAGCCCATGTATGTTTTGACATCTATTTATCAGCCCATGGGTCTGCTCATTGGCTTGGTAAGATCTCCTGAAACGTCAAGATAGGCCTGCCGAGGTCTGTTCACCAGTCCTTTAGTCAACCAATGGGATTCTGTAATTTGTGTAGATTCTCCTGGAGGATCATGGGCAAAGTTTATCAACCAATGATATTTTTAGTTTGCTTCATCCAGATTGTCTGAGTATCCAGAACTATAAAACTAAGGGCCTGGAGGAAGGGACCATCTCAAAGACAGGAGGTCCACTTCATTAAAGGGGCCCATGGACCCTTTGATAAAGTGCCATTAGCTCAATGCTCTGCCTCAGTTTCTTTTATTGTAGATTGCACAATTTTGGATCCCACAAATGTTACATATTATCATTAAAACTTGAATAATATCAAATGCTTCTTAGCATCAATGAATTACAAAACACTTCTTTGCAATGAGAAATAAAGCTTAATTTTTTTGTTTTGTTTTGGGTTTTTTTGCAGGGCAATGAGGGTTAAGTGACTTGCCGAGGGTCACACAGCTAGTAAGTGTCAAGTGTCTGAGGCTGGATTTGAACTAAGGTCCTCCTGAATCCAAGGCCAGTGCTTTATTCACTGTGCCACCTACCTGCCCCCATAAAGCTTAATTTTTAACCTTTGGCATTAAGATTCAGGATTTGCATTTGACTCCTATACTGCAATAACTGTTTCAGTTATTTAGAATACTTAGTATAGAGAAAAAATATTACCTTTTGTTCCTGACAACATCTAGACTACATGATATTAAAAAGCCTGATGATATATATCATTTCTTAAGAAAGGCCGTATAGCACTGCAGGATCAGAAGGCCTAGGTTTAGGTCTCTGTTCTTCTTAGGTGTTGGACCCTGGGAAAGTCACTATATGGCTATACTTCAATTTCCTTATCTGTTAAATGAAAATACTTGCATTACCTACCTACCTCACCTGGTTGTTGTGAGGAAAGCACTCTGTAAGCTGCAATAGTGCCTTCACATAGCACTTCATTATGTACCAATGTACACCCCTCCTCCCCCAACCACCATTTATGTATGTCAAAGATTCTCACTAGCTGAAAATTGTTAATTCAATTTGTTGCAAACTTTAATTTTCTAGACCTTTAGTTAATGCCTCCTTTTTCACTAAATTAATGTCATTAAGTAGGTTCACTTATATTTATTTACCCTCTCTATTACAACATATCTTTCTCTATATCAACCCTCTAATCCTTTCTTCCTGGCTCGGAGGCAGAGGCATCCATGTCCAAGAACACAATCCCTTACAGTTCCTGCAGGGTCTTGCTCCCATAATTGTCCTCCATCTTTAAACAAATAGGTCTCCATTATCTATCCTAAAGGCAGGAAGGAGAAAGAGAAATCACCTTGGCTTGGCATTGCTGCTCAATGTAACTATGATCCTATTTCTTTCCTTTTGACGCTGCTTCTCGTAGATGTCTCCATTTTCCTTCATTTTCATACTTCCATAGACACTTTAAGTCTGGCTTCACTTTCAATCTGCTCAAAGTTTCCTCAAAGATCACCAGTGACCCAAGCATATGGTCTTTTCCTTCACTTCCATTTGCCTAGACTTCTTTTTCCATTTAGTAAGGGTGTCATCTCAGCTTCTTGAACTTCCCTTTGATCAGTCTCTGTGACACTATGCTCTTATGGTTTCCTACTCTCTGAGCTCACATGTGCTTGTTCTCGTGTCCTCCTCCCCCCCTCCCTCTCGTGCAACCCCTACCCCCACTTCTGTTCCTCATAGTTAACCTTCTTTTTCATGGTTCAATGCTGTGCTCTCCCTTTTCTCCCTCTTTCTCTTTCCCTGGGATGTCTCACTATGTCTCTCTAACCATCCTGGCTTTAATGACTATCTCCATGCAAATGACACCCACATTTATATTCTAGCCCTGTTCTTAACTAAGACCTGTTATTTTCAATTAGACATTTCCATCTGATTTCTTGACTTCATGTAAAAGTCAATAGATATGGAGCAAAACTCCTTCCCTCCCCCAAACTAGCTTCCTTTTCATACATCCATGTTTCTGCCAATGTTATCATGTCTTCATTTAACCAGGCTCACAACCATGAAGTCATTCTCTGTCTCATCTTCCTGTCTCCCCTATTTAGTTTTACTGGAGCTATTTCATTACTTTTTTCATACAATCTATCCCTTTCTATTCCCACTGCAATTGCTACATTCTAGACCCTAGTCATCAAGTCATTACCTGAATTCTTAAGCAACCTTTTAGGTGGTATCACTGATCTTTCCCCTTTCCAATTTATTCTTCAAACTAATAGCAGTAAAATTTGTTAGGATCATTTTCATCATGTCACTACCCTTATCAAAAATTTCCAATAACTCCCAATTTCTTGCCACAGCAAATCTAAACTTCTCTACCTAGTTTTCATGACCCTTCATACTATAATCCATATTTACTTTCTTCTAGGTAAGTTTTCCACAATGATAGTGTCATGCTCAATCCTACAAAGCCATGGTTTCATTCAAGTAACTCCATTACTTGAATTTTTAGTCAGATTCTATTTATCCTTCAAATCTAGTTCAAGATCCATTTCATTCATGGTGTTCTATCTTGTCTAAACACAGATCTGTTCAGAATTCCTACAGGATTTATAAGTTCACACAATTTAGTATCTAACATGTTTTTCAGGTTGATAAAGAGTTTTCATTTGTATATAATTCATCACTGGGGCAGCTAGGGGGCACAGTGGATACAGAGCACTGGCCCTGAAGTTAGAAGGACCCAAGTTCAAATCTCACCTCAGACACTTACTAGCAGTGTGTCCCTGGGCAAGTCACTTAACCCCAGTGGCCTTGAACATCCAGGGCCATCTCTAGTTGTCCTGATGTATATCTTGCCACTGGACCCAGATGACTTTGGAGGAAAGAATGAAGTTGGTGACCCTGCACAGCCCTCCCTCACTTAGATCCAATCTACTGCAAGTCTCTTTGAGAAAAAAGGACAAACATAATTCATCACCACAATCATGTAAAGGAAGGAAAATATTCTTATTATTTCCATTTTACCCAAACTAATCAAGGGTAAAATTGAGTCATGTTACTTTTTTGTTCAAAATCCTTCAAAGGTCCCATATTGTCTATTGAGTCAAATTCAAACTCCTTAGTCTAAACGTTCAACAATCTCTCCTATATGCCAATACCCTAACTTTCATTTATTAGACAAGTATTTTTAAATGCATACTATGTGTAAGGTGTTGGAAAAAATAAGAGAAAAACAAAAGCCTGGTCCACAAAAAGCTTACCTCTACTAAGGGAAAATAACATTAAATTAATGAAAAGTATATGTTAAGGGGCACAGGTCATTAATAATGATGGTAGGTGGGGGAGCAGTAATTTATGAAAATCTTGTATAGGAGATCCCTGCTCTTAGCCCACCAGGAGGAGGAGGAGGAGGAGGAGGAGGTAGTAACAAATAGCATTATGGTGTTAAACTCAGCTGGATAAGGTCCTTGCCCAGAAGGCATTTAAAAGTTAAAAAAAAAATGTTCTTCACCTGAGGTCCATGAATTTAAAAACAAAACCATTTTGTCAGCTTTATTCCAATATACAGTTATCCTTTCCATATCACAACTTTCCCCATGGCAAATTTGCTATATTGTGGGTTGGCATAAGAAATGGGAATTTTGGGGGAGTCTTGTGGAAGCCGCAGATGACATACAAAGAAAGGCCAGTAGACAATACAGAAAAAGTTTAGAAACTCAGAAATGCATTAAAAATATGTAGTCTTTTATAATATCAACATATGTTATCTTTTAATACCACAGTGATTCAGACTTCTCTGGTATGAAGGGAGGGTCAAAAAATTTTTATGTGGATTTTCCATATTACAGGGGTGCTGTGCCCCTAACCCTCACAATGTGGAAGGGATAACTGTAATTTTATTTTATGCCTTTAAAGATATGATGCAGAGAAAAGGGGCCCATGGAGGGGGGGGGAGAAGAACTTCTGGTCTAGTCAACAGGAGCCTTGGTAGAGCACCTCCCTTACTTTTCTATGTGGGTCAAAGGATTACTTCCTGTCTGCCAGGTAGATTCAGACCCTGACCCTTGAAAAAGACAGCATTACTTCCTCCTTTTCAGTCACTGCTGCCATCAAACCAACACTGTATAATCTTTTCCATCTCAGACCAATTGTTTTAGAAGAGGCTTCATCCCCAAAGGATAGTATTAATCTAGGTTATCATTGTATAAATGAATTTGTATGTAGAAATTTTTAACCCCATCAGAAATAAGCATTTTGAAGTACCTTCTATATGCTAGGAACTTGGGGAGTAAAATGAAAAAGCAAGATGGGTCTTTGAACACAAAGAGGTCATATTCTTTGCTTTTCAAATTATAAAATATTAAGTGAAGAGGAAAGAGGCAGTTCTTGTTACTTATTCCAGTTGATAAGGTGCTCCTGTCAAGCTGTCTTAACCTACTCTACAACCAGCAGAAGCACCAGAAAGTGTGAGACAGTGGGAAAAATACTGGATTAGAATTGGAAGACTTGGGTTCCAGTTCTGATTCTGTCACTTGTTATTTCCATTGTCTTGGGAAAGTAATCTATTCTCTTCTGTCAAACTGAGGGGCATGTACTTAAATGACCTGAGAGGCTTTAAAAAATTCTAAATGTGGGGCAGCTAGGTGGCGTAGTGGATAGAACACTGGCCCTGGATTCAGGAAGACCTGGGTTCAAATCTGGCCTCAGACACTTGACACTTACTAGCTGTGTGACCCTGGGCAAGTCACTTAACCCCAATTGCCTCATAAGCAAAAATTCTAAATGTAAGGCTTTGTGCTTTGGTGTCTGCATGAGATATGCAGTTATTAACAATTTATCATGCCATTAAAATTATTTCTCAGAAAAAATAAATGAATGAACTATGTCATAAACATATAATGTATAAATCTTTTAATTCCTAATGGTAGAAGGAAGATCTTTTTACATTGCAATATTCAAGAACATATTTTCCATACACCTTGTATTTGAACAGACATCAACCCTTTAGAAAAATTCAGTCTGCTGATGCAGAAATGTTTAAATGACTATCACAAAATGTAAGGATATATTTTGAAAATAGAAAATTAGTCCCCTCATAAGACTATAAGACGATACCAAATCAGCCCTAGTTATAAAGCACATTCAAAATAAGGTCTACCACTTATTTTTATAATTTGTTCTACTTTTTTCTTTTAAAAAATAATTTTATTGATATCTTGTTTTTAAAATCATAATTTCCATTAGTATCTATCCCCTCCCAAAAATCATACCATATTAAAAATAATTTTTAAAGACAAAAAGGGGGGGGAAGAGAATCAGCATCTCATTAATATATCAAAAAAGTCTGAAAATTGTGTAATGTATAATACTTGTGGACCTCCCACCTCTGCAAAGGAGTATTTCTTATACCTTTTCTTTCAAGCCATGCTTGATCTTCATAATTTTGCAACATTCACTTTTTTGTGGTTATTCTTTCACTTTTCTGTTATAGTCATTGAGTAAATAGATTTTGGGGAGCTTTTTGGGTTCTGTTTACTTTGCTCTTCAAATCATATGGATCTTTTCCTGTTTTTCAGTATTTATCACATTCATCATTTCTTTTTTTGTTTGTTTTGTTTTGTAGGTCAATGAGGGTTAAGTGACTTGCCCAGGGTCACACAGCTAGTAAGTGTCAAGTGTCTAAGGCCGAACTTGAACTGAGGTCCCCTTGAATCCAGGGCCAGTGCTTTATCCACTGGGACACCTAGCTGTCCCCACATTCATAATTTCTTACAACACAACAATACTGCATTACATTCATTTACCACAATTTATTTAGTCATTCCCCTGTCGATGGGCATCTACTTTATTTTAAATTCTTTGCTAAAACAAAAAGTCCTGCTATAAATGTTTTGGTACTTATTGGGACTTTGTTCTCATCCATGGCCTCCTTAGGGTACAAACCTGGTAATGGAATTTTTGAATCAAAGGGTGTCAGCATTTTAGTCATTTTATTTGCATAACTTCAAATTGCTTTCCAAATGGCTGTACTGATTCACAGCACCATCAACAATGCAATTCCCACAATACCTCTGACACTGACTATTCCCATATTTTTTGAACTTTGCTGATTTGCAGGTCAAGAGATGAAATCTTAGAATTATTTTGATTTGAATTTCTTTCAAATGGTTAATAGCAATTTTTCTTTTGAGAACAGTTTCTTCATATTCTTTGATCATTTATCCATTGGTGGTTTGCTTTTAGTCTTATACATCTATTAATTGTTTACGATGATTCCCCCCCTCCCACTAGATTGCTTTGCTTCTTATCTTAGGTGGATTGTTTGTGTAGCAGCCTTTCAGTCTCATGTAATCAAATTTATCTATTTTATTGTCTGTGATTACCTCTGCCTCTTATTTGGTTAAGAATACATTTCTTAACCATAGTTGTGAAAGACATTATCTCTAAGTTTTTTTGTAGTATGGTCTTTAATATTAAGTTCACATATCCACTTAGAAGGTATTATGCAATATGGTATAAGGTGTTATTCCAAGTCTAATTTCTGTCAGGCTGCTTTCCGTTTTCCCCAGAAGTTTTTTTTTTTTAAACCAAATATGGAGCTCTTTCCTAAGTAACTTACATTTTGTTTTATCAAACACTAGGTTATGAAGTTCCATTATTTATGAATTCCCCTTATCTAGTTTGTTCAATGGCTCTATTTCTAAACTAAAACCATATGGTTTTAATAATTGCTACTTTATAATACAGTTTGAGGTTCCGAAGTGCTATTCCCCTTTTGTCCCTCTTTCACAGTCCAGTTCATAGTTCCTCTTCAGATTCTAGATCTTTTATCTTTCCAAATGGATTTTACAATTATTTTATCAAGTTCTGTGGAGTATCCCTTTGATAATTTGACTGACAGAACATTAAAACTATAAACTAAGTTTGGCAGAATTGTCACTTTTATTATATTAGCACAGCCCAACAATGAACACTGAATATTCTTCTCACTATTTAAGTTGTTCTTACTACTTTAAGGAATGTGTTGTAATTTATGCATGTATTTTGAGTGCTCTGGTAGGCTGGTTCCCAGACATGCATTTAGTAGTTATCTGGAATGGATTTCCCTATTATTTTTTCTTTGATTTTGCTATTACATAAAAAATGAATATGGTTGATTTTGGAGTGTTTATTCTGTACCCAACAACTTTGCTAAAGCTATTATTTTAATGAGTATTTTTGATAATTCCCTAGGATGTTTAAAGTAAACTATTATATCAAATAGAGATAGTTTTATCTCCTCTTTAAATGTCTTTATGTCCTTAAGCTATCTTTACGCCCTTAAGGGCTGGCTAGGTAGTGTAGTGGAAAAAGCACCAGGAGGGAGTCAGAAGACTCATATTCATGAGTTCAAATCTGGCCTCAGACACTTACTAGCTGTGTGACCCTGGGCTAGTCACTTAACCCTGTTTGCCTCAGTTTCATCATCTGAAAAATAAGCTGGAGAAGGAAATGGCAAACTACTCCAGTATCATTGCTAAGAAAACCCCATACAGGGTCAAGCATGACTGGACAGTGGATATCCTTGCTTTACTCTCGTATTTACTGTGAAAGGTTCTAGTATATGCCTATTTCATATGATGCTTACTTTTGGTTTTAGATACTTTTGTTTTGTTTGTTTTTTGGGTGAGGCAATTGGGGTTAAGTGACTTGCCCAAGGTCACACAGCTAGTTAAGTGTCAAGTGTCTGAGGCCGGATCTGAACTCAGGTCCTCCTGAATCCAGAGCCGGTGCTCTATCCACTGCGCCACCTAGCTGCCCCAGTTTTAGATACTTTTAAATAATATTTAAATAAGGGCCCTCTATGTCCATATTTTGTAGATTTTTAAGGATAAATAAGCATTACACTTTGTCAAAGCCTTTTTGCCTTTGAGATTTATTGAGGTAATTATGTGGTTTTGAAATGTTTTTGTTTTTATATGATTAATTATGTTGACTTTCCCTAGTGAAGAACCATCTTTGAATACTCGGTATAAATACAAGTTGGTTATGATGAATGCTTTCTTGGATGAATTACTTTAGGCTGGTAGGATTTTATTTAAAATTTTTGAATTGATACTACTAGGTATGTGACCCTGTGAAGGTTTACTTAACCTGTTTGGCTCAGTTTCTTCAACTATAAAATAGGGATAATGATAGCATCTACCTCCCTGGGTTTTTGTGAGAATCAAAAGATAATAACTGTAAAGCACTTAGCACAGTGTCCGGAACATAGTAGGTGTTTTATAAATGTGTTCCCTTCCCTCTACCCTCATTCTTGAGCTCTCTGTATTCTCTCATCTTGTGTATTTTCTCTTTTTCTTCTTCATTTTTTTAAATGAATTTAAACATCAAACACAAATACTTCAATATCTAAAAGAACAGAAAAGAGGATTACATATGAAACTAAACTTCTATCATAGACAGTTTAAGATTAGATTACAGTTGACAAGATAGTAGCAAAACTGACATTTTCTCCTGTTGAAGTCCCCTTTTACTCATTTCCGTGTATTTTTTCAGTATTTCATCAATATTCTTTTATTCTTTTTTTTTTTGCATCACTTATCCCCATCTATCAACTCCCTCCTCATAACCATTTCCCCAAAATCCATGGATCCAAGCTCCTGTCTGACATCTCCAAATGGATGTCCCATAGACATTTAAACTCAACACCTCCAAAAGAGAACTCATTATTCCACCCGAACTCCCCTCAATACCTTCTCTTTCCCCTAATATTTCTATTTCTGTTGTGGGTACCACTATTGTTCCCATTACCCAGGGCTGGAAACCTCAGAATCATCCTCTTTCTTACCCCTTATATTCAATCAGTTCCCCAGTTTTGTTGATTCAACTTCTACAATATAGCATGCATCCAACATTATCTCTTCACTAAAACAGCCACCACCCACTCTTAGGTCAGATTCTAATGACCTCTCATCTGAACCACTACATACTAATATAACATACTAATGGGTCTTCCTGCTTCCACTCTCTTTATTCTCCAATCTGTCTACCATGAAGCTGCCAAATTGATATTCCTAAAGTTAGTACAAGATTAGATAAGGGAAAATGTCTCGATTTTCAAAAAAGGGAAAAGAACAGAGTTTACAAAATAAAGAGCCACTGAGACTGTCTTTGGCTCCTGGGAAAATTCTAGAAAGGATCACCACGGTGATGGTTGCTGAATACCAAGAAAAGTAAGTGGTAATTACAAACAGCCAGCACAGTTTCATCAAGAACAGGTCTGGCTAGACCAACCTCATTTTTAATTTTGATGGGATTATTAAACTGGTGAGGGGAAATGCTGTGGATGGAGTGCAGCTAGAATTTAGCAACGCTTTTGATAAAATATCTCATGCTATTCTTGTAGAGAAGATGAAGAAATTCAGAACTGGATGAATGGCTAGATGCCAAGAGAAGTCGTCCATGGTTCAATATAAACATGAAAGGATGTCTCCAGTGGATCTTTCAAGGGAATCTCTGTTTGGCCTGCTACAATTTAACATTTTGTCAATGACTTGAATAAAGGCACAGATGGCATACTTGTCAAGTTTGCATCTGACACAAAGCTAGCAGAGATAGCTAATACTGTAGAGGATAGAATCAGGGTCCAAAAGGCTCACAATAGTAGAGCACTGGGCTGGATTTATTAAGATAAGTGCAATAAAGATAAATGTAAAGTCTTCTACTTGGATACAAAAAAATCAACTTCACCCACAATTTACAAGATGGAAGGGGGGAACATGGCTGGGTATATCAATTGTCCTGAAAGAGAGCTAAAGTTTTTAGTAGTCTACACGTTCAATGTAAGTCACCAGTGTGACGTGGAAGCCAAAAAAGTTGATTCAATTTTGGGCTCCATTAAGAGAAGATCGCGACCAAGAAAAAAGGAAATGATAGACTCACTGCACTCTGCCCATTAGATTTCATCTGAAATTTCTTTTTAGTTCTAGACACCACTG